>NC_069507.1:253596971-253816971 GCF_027579735.1 Bombina bombina
GGTGAAGATAGAAGATGCCGTCTGGATGAAGACTTCTGCCCGACTGGAGGACCACTTCGCCCGGCTTGGATGAAGACTTCTCCCGGCTTCGTTGAGGACTTCGGTCCGGTTAGATGAAGACTTCTGCCGCTTCCTTATAGAAGGATGTCCAGTCTTCAGAACAGTAAGTCAATCGTCAAGGGGTTAGTGTTAGGTTTTTTTAAGGGTGTATTGGGTGGGTTTTATTTTTAGGTTAGGGTTTGGGCCTGCAAAAGAGCTAACTGCCCTTTTAAGGGCCATGCCCATCCAAATGCCCTTTTCAGGGCAATGGGGAGCTTAGTTTTTTTTTAGATAGTATTTTATTTGGGGGGTTGTTTGTGTGGGTGGTGGGTTTTACTGTTGGGGGAGTTGTTTGTATTTTTTTTTTTACAGGTAAAAGAGCTGATTACTTTGGGACAATCCCCAGCAAAAGGCCATTTTAAGGGCTATTGGTAGTTTAGGCTAGGGGTTTTTTATTTTGGGGCGGCTTATTTTATTTTGATATGGCTATTAGATTAGGTCTAATTAGTTTAAAGATATTGTAATTTGTTTATTAATTTCTGTAATTTAGTGTGTTTTTTTGTACTTTAGCTAATTTAATTTAATTTATTTAATTGTTGTTAATTTAGTAAATGTATTTAATTATAGTGTAGTGTTAGGTGTTATTGTAACTTAGGTTAGGTTTTATTTTACAGGTACTTTTGTATTTATTTTAGCTAGGTAGTTATTAAATAGTTAATAACTATTGTACCTAGTTAAAATAAATACAAACTTGCCTGCAAAATAAAAATAAACCCTACGCTAGCTACAATGTAACTATTAGTTATATTGTAGCTAGCTTAGGGTTTATTTTACAGGTAAGTATTTAGTTTTAAATAGGAATTATTTAGTTATTAATAGTACATTTGATTTAGATTTAATTATATTTAAGGTAGGGGGTGTTAGGGTTAGGGTTAGACTTAGGTTTAGGGATAATACATTTAGTATAGTGGCGGCGACGTTGGGGGCGGCAGATTAGGGGTTAATAAATGTAGGTAGGTGGCGGCGATGTTAGGGACGGCAGATTAGGGGTTAATAATATTTAACTAATGATTGCGAGGCGGGAGTGCGGCGGTTTAGGGGTTAATATGTTTATTATAGTGGTGGCAACATTGGGGGCAGCAGATTAGGGGTTAATAAATGTAGGTAGGTGGCGGCAATGTTAGGGACGGCAGATTAGGGGTTAATAATATTTAACTAATGTTTGCGAGGCGGGAGTGCGGCAGTTTAGGGGTTAATATGTTTATTATAGTGGTGGCGACGTTGGGGGCGGCAGATTAGGGGTTAATAAATGTAGGTAGGTGGCGGCGATGTTAGGGACGGCAGATTAGGGGTTAATACTATTTAACTAATGTTTGCGAGGCAGGAGTGCGGCGGTTTAGGGGTTAATATGTTTATTATAGTGGCGGCGACGTTGGGGGCAGCAGATTACGGGTTAATAAGTGTAGGTAGGTTGCGGCGACATTGGGGGCGGCAGATTAGGGGTTAATAAATATAATGTAGGTGTCGACGATGTTGGGTGCAGCAGATTTGGGGTTCATAAATATAATGTAGGTGGCGGCAATGTCCGGAGCGGCAGATTAGGGGTTAAACATTTTATTTTAGTGTTTGCGATGCGGGAGGGCCTCAGTTTAGGGGTTAATAGGTAGTTTATGAGTGTTAGTGTACTTTTTAGCACTTTAGTTATGAGTTTTATGTTCCGGCGTTGTACCATAAAACTCTTAACTTTTATATGCGTTAGGACTCTTGACGGGGTAGGGTGTACCGCTCACTTTTTGGCCTCCCAGGACAGACTTGTAATACCGGCACTATGGAAGTCCCATAGAAAAAAGACTTTCCGAAGTTTACGCAAGTCGTTTTGTGGTAAGGCCAAAGAAGTGTGCGGTACACCTATACCTGCAAGACTCGTAATAGCAGCGGGCGTAAAAAAGCAGCGCTAGGACCTCTTAACGCTGCTTTTTTACCTTAACGCACAACTCGTAATCTAGCCATTAGTGTCTCCATAATATCTAAATCCATCCAAAAGGAAGATAACATCTTGTATTTCAAGTATAATCTTAATTTTGATTACATTGCTTAATCAGTTAGATAATTTATGCCAAAATCTTCTAATTTTATGACAATACCAGAAACAGTGTAAAATATTTGCCTTTCTATTTCCACATTTTATACAGAGAGCTTCTCCCATTTTGGTTATTTTAACCATAGGGAGTTAGATAAGCCATCTGAATTAATTTAATTTGGGATTCCTGATAATATGTTGCTAAGGATGCTTTATTAATTATCCTAATGCTCTGAGTTATTACATTGTCTTCTAAGTCTGTACCTAGTATTTCGGCCCACTTAGAATTAGTTATTTGCATTATTTTCTCACTTTTTATATTCATTAGGGCCTTGTAGGTAGAGGAGATAGAATAGATTCCGCTTCTGAACTGAATTAAACATTTTTCCATAAATTTGGAACTCCAATTATACCCAAAGTGTTGAAATAGAGACATTTGTATAGTTTCTTACCTGGTAATAGGCAAATAAATGACTTTTGGGAATCTCAAATTCTTGTTTAATATTCTGAAAAGTTTTAAACAAATTATCTTATTTATTTTTTAATTGAGAAAGATGTTTAAGTCATAATTCTGCCAAATCCATAAAAGGCTTTGCTGTGAAGCCTGCTATAAAGAGAGTATTTTTTTCCTGTATGGGGAGATATTCAGATACCAAAAAGTTAGATCCGCTGATTAAGCAAATATCTAGCCAAGCTTTAATAGATTCTCTAAAAACAGGCATCTTTTTACATAATAGAGGTAAGTATCTTACCTGAATGTGTGCTAATGCTGATAATGTGAAAGGAGTTCCACATACACATAATAATCGCCTGTGATTAGCCAATCGATTACAAATTTTGCTAGAGCTATTTTATTATAGATTAGGTAGATTCAGCCCACCTTTTTCTTTCGGCATTTGCAATTTTTCCAAACTTAGCATTGGCCTCTTACCATGTCAAAGAAATTTAGTTAGGTTTTTATTTATCATTTGTATATCAGAGTAATATAGAGGAAACAGGAAAGTTTGCATTAGATAAAATATTTTATTTTTTATTTTGAAAATGTTTATTTTGCCCATTAAAGATAAGGGTAATTTAGACCACCTGGCTAGAGTATCACATATCTGATTTAATTTATCTCTGTAATTTATATCATACCAAAGCTTCGGTGAGTGGGATATTTTAATACCTAGATATTTAAAATTATTTTGAACTTCTCGGAAGGGGTGAGATATTATAGAGGGTTTACTATTAAGCCATAATAATTCAGATTTGAACTAATTTATTTTATGTCCAGAAAAAGATCCAAAGTTATATATATATATATATATATATATATATATATATATATATATATATATATATATATATATATATATATATATATATATATATATATGTTTTATTCATAAATAATGAGAGATCATCTGCATAAAGAGAAATTAATACTTCCTTATCCATCACTTTAATGCCTTCAATACTATTCCTTATTGCTATTGCCAAGGATTCAATGGCTAGATCAAAAAGTAGAGGTGAAAGGGGGCACCCTTGCCGCATGCCCTTATATAGTGTAAATGGTTCTGATTTAGAAAATTTAACTATTAGGGAGGACATTGGCATATTATATAAAGATT
Organism: Bombina bombina; assembly: GCF_027579735.1. Lineage (NCBI taxonomy): Eukaryota > Metazoa > Chordata > Amphibia > Anura > Bombinatoridae > Bombina > Bombina bombina. The sequence continues at coordinate 253,600,704 of NC_069507.1, forward strand.
GTATTAGCTAAAGGAATTTATTTTTAAAATCAAATTTATATAGGGTTGTAAACAGATGATCATAGGTAATGGAATCAAAAGCTTTTTCAGCATCTAGAGATAATAATATAGAGTTATTCAGATTTATATCTTTGCCTATCTGTTCTTGAGCATTTAAATATGATAGTATTGTAAAAACTTGTGTAAATTTCAGATAGATGATCTACCTCTTATAAATCCCAATTGATATTTATGGATAATAATGTTCATTAAGTTTTGCATTCTGTTAGCTATAATAGAAGTCAGAATCTTATAGTCTGTATTAAGTAAAGCAATAGGTCTACACGACCCCATATTTTCCGAATTTTTATCTGGTTTTAATATTTATGATGTATATGACTGTATAAAGTTTTTGGATGGTTCCATCCCCTTTATAAGATAATGATTATAAAGGTTTGTTAAAGTAGACCCAATTGATTCTTTCAATATTTTATAAACTTCATAAGGTGATCTATCAGGGCCAGCTGCTTTATTGGTAGTGGATGTCTTAATGACAGCTTCAACTTCCTCAATTGTTATAGGGGTTTCCATTGTTTCTAATTGTTCTTCACTTATCTGTGGAACTGACTTTTTTCCCAGAAGATTTTTTTTTTTTGCTTCGTCTATTTTTGGATCACTATACACTTTCTTATAATAAATTAGGAATTATTGTATGTTTCCATCAGTTGAGATAATGGATTCCCCCTCCTTTTTAATTACAGAGATATGATTATTCTTTTTTTTGATTTCTAGTCAAGTTGGCAAGATATTTCCCCAAATAAATTCCATATCTAATAAACATACTCTTTGATTTCCTTTCTGCCTGTTGCATTTGTACCAGTAGAAAATTATCTCTATCAGCTTTTGCTTCAATATATGAAATATGTTCCAGTTTCCCAAATTTCTATTTGTTAAGTATCTGTTATATGCATTACTTAGATGATGTGCTAATTGCTCTGATCTGAATCTTATCTTTTTTTTTTTTAGCTATCATATATGCTATAATATCACCTCTAATCATGCATTTAAAGGCCTCTCAAAAAAAATATTTTTTTCAAAATAATTATTGTTAAAATGTAGAAATTCTTCCCATTTACTTTTTAAAAATTGAGTAAACGTATTATTGTTTATTAAATATCGTGGGAACCTCAATCCTGAATTTTTGACTTGTTTAGCAAATGTAAGTTTCATAGTAATTTGGTAATGGTCAGATAATATTTCATAATATCTGATATTTCTGTCTTTTCAATCCTATCTGTCAGTGTAGGGGAGATCAGGAAGTAATCTATACGTGAGTGTGTCTTGTGAGCTTTTGATAGGCACGTGTATTCTCTTTTATTTGGATTTTTCAGCCTCCAAATGTCTTTAATACTTAAATGTTTAAGCATGTGTTTATGCAGTTTAGTCTCCCTGAAGTTGGCCCTATTATCAGCTGGTTTTCCCATCCTATCCAAGTTGGCTAGAGGAGCAATATTAAAATCCCCACCTATTATGATATTATTATTCAGGTTAGTAATTATTCTATTTTGAATTTTATCCCAAAAAGATATATCTCTATTATTAGGACCATAGACATTGCACAATGCAAATATCTGATTATGAAGACTACTGTACCTTTCATCTTTATCTGTCTCTTGTGAGATTAAAGTAAAGTTTAATGATTTTTTAAACAGAATAGATACTCCTTTTTTTATTTTTTTACAGGGTTTAAATTTTTTTTTGCCTACCCAGCCAGTCTTTAATTTTTCAGATTCTGATTTGGAGAGATGGGTCTCTTGTATAAATGCTATATCAGCATGCAAATGTTCCATGAGGTTTTTTTTAAACTCATTTTATCTTAGATTAATAAGACATAGCAACCATATCTAGTTATTTTGAAAAATTGGGGGGAGGGGGGGAGAGAGGGGGAATGAGAGGAGGGAAGGGAAAAAAAGGAGGAATAAGAGATTAAAAACACTGTACTTATATTCAATCATCATTAATCGCATATACAATGATTTTGCCCATTTAGCCAGATTGAAACTTTATCTTTCTTCAGCTAAATACTTGGGCTGAAACTGGATTATCAAACAATTGGAGTCTATTGTGATCTTTAATTTAGCAGGGTAAATAATAGTGGCATTAATTCCAGCTTTGATATACTAAGTACAGATCGGGATCAGCGTCCTTCTCTTGTTCACTGTATAGATAGAAAAATATTGGAAGATAAAAAAAAATCCCCCTCAATAAATGGGGTATTTAGCAAACTTTTATACACCCTCAAGATTTTGACCTTATCTTGGTAGTCCAAGCATTTCATCATCACTGGTCTGGGTGAGGGATTGTGCTGCAAGTTATTTCTAATTGCTTATATTCTATGTATTCTTTCAATAGTAATAGTAGTAGTCTCAATTGGGAGGCCTATTAATTTAGGTAGATAGTGTGTTGTGAATTGCATTAGATCTTCATTTATAAATCCTTCTGTAATACCAATTAATCTTAAATTATTTCGTTCAGAACGATTATCAAGATCTTTCATCTTAATTTTCAATGCTGCATATTGTTTTTTTAGTTCAATTATGTCTATTTATTGCGTATTCGCCCTATCCTCCACATCTGAGAATCTCTGACTTCAATAATGCGATTTTTTAATAGTTTTTACTTCAGTGGATAATGAGTCTAACCCCTGTCTAACTTGTGTAAACTGGGGCATAAATATGTCAGTTAGTTGTTTTATAATAGTTTCTGAATCAATTGGATTCTGTATAAGAGTAATCTCCTCTGAACTATTTCTAATTGATTCAGACAATCCTTTGCTTATTTTCCTTTCTTGCCTACTTTTTGAGGCCATTGCAGGGAATTTATTCTTAGAGGAAATAACTAATATTTCCATATGTGAAAAAAAGAAATTATGTGTAAAAGTGAAGGAGGGAGTATATTCAATGTGTTTCTCCTCTTCCTCCCTTTAAAAACAGAAGTCCAGTAAATATATTTTTGTGAACATTTTTTAGTGCTCTAACGTGTCCCTAAATCAGTGTTTAATATCTGATATATTTTATAATCCCTTTCAGTTTTTATCTCTCTTTTTCCCTTTTTTTCCCCCTTTTATCTAAATTTTAATTAAAAAAAAGATCTATATATCTCTTGTGACAGGAAATAAATGAAAATTTAACTCTGTATTTTATCTCCTTTACAATGACAAATAGGCAGATGGGTCACGACATGAAATTATGCAACAAGTTGTAAAGTTTTAGCATAAATGGTTAAGGACCATGAGCATACATAGCTCTAAGTCTCAATATATGGTTATACATCAGATGTTGAATTTGTAAAATAAGCAATTACAAGAAGGCTAGGCTTCAGAAATATATAAATGACATATATACGATTAAGTGACAGTATGAGACAATGCAGCAAATTACGGTATACTAGAATGAGTGTTTAAAAACCATAAACATACGTAACTGTTAATCACAATATATAGTTATACATCAGAAGTCACTTAACCCTTAACTTATTTTAGAGATATTATATAATTCACTAGCAGATAGTATGATAATTTTTCTATATTTTTATATATATTTATATCTATATTTTTTTAAGTTTTCAGCAATAAGGCTGTATTGGTAATTACTCTCTGACCTTATAGGAGAAGATTATTGATTTATACTGAAATTAGCAGTTAAAAGGACATTTCTGAGATAAAATATTATGATTTATCATAGAATCTAGTGGATTTCTAAAATATTCTCTGTTTAGGAGTATAGATCAAAGAAAGAAGCCGGAGAGGCTTATCCATCCAAATATAGTACCTTGAGTAAGAAACATAATTTATGTAAGAACTTACCTGATACATTAATTTCTTCCATATTGGCAAGAGTCCATGAGCTAGTGACATATGGGATATACAATCCTACCAGCAGGGGCAAAGTTTCCCAAACCTCAAAATGCCTATAAATACACCCCTCATCACACCCACAATTCAGTTTAATGAATAGCCAAATAGTGGGTCGATAGAAAAAGGAGTAAAAAGCATCAAAAAAAGGAACTGGAAATATAATTGTGCTTTATACAAAAAATCATAACCACCATAAAAAGGGTGGGCCTCATGGACTCTTGCCATTATTAAAAAAATGAATTTATCAGGTAAGTTCTTAAATAAATTATGTTTTCTTTCATGTAATTGGCAAGAGTCCATGAGCTAGTGATGTATGGGATAGTAATACCCAAGATGTGGAACTCCACAGAAAAGTCACTAGAGAGGGAAGGATAAAATAAAAACAGCCATTTTCTGCTGAAAAATTTAATCCACAACCAAAAGAATATGTTTTTCTTATAATTGAAAAGAAAAAAACTTAAAACATAAGCAGAGGAATCAAACTGAAACAGCTGCCTGAAGAACTTTTCTACCAAAAACTGCTTCCGAAGAGGCAAATACATTAAAACGGTAGAATTTAGTAAATGTATGCAAAGAAGACCAAGTCGCTGCTTTGCAAATCTGATCAACTGAAGCTTCATACTTAAAAGCTCACAAAGTGGAGACTGATCTAGTAGAATGAGCTGTGATTCTCTGAGGCGGGGCCTGACCCGACTCCACATAAGCCTTATGAATCAAAAGCTTTAACCAAGATGCCAAGGAAATGGCAGAAGCTTTCTGACCTTTCCTAGAACCAGAAAAGACAACAAATAGACTAGAAGTCTTCCTGAAATCTTTAGTGGCCGCAATACCTCATTCTCTGATTACGGAGAGTAGGGCACCGAGAAACTTTGAAAAGATTCTTGGAGCTGTCGCTAGGCCAAACAGAAGAGCGACAAATTGGTAATGCTTGAGAATCTCAGAAACTGGTAATGCTTGAGAATCTCAGAAACTGATAGTGGTCTGGATGAATCAGAATATGAAGATATGCATCCTGTAAGTCTATTGTGGACATATAATGCCCTTTCTGAACAAAAGGTAGAATATTCCTTATAGTCACCATTTTGAAAGTTGTCACTCTTACATAACGATTCAAAATTTTCAGATCCAGAACTGGCCTGAATGAATTTTCTTTCTTTGGGAGAATGAATAGATTTGAATAAAACGCCAGACCCTGTCCCTGAAACAGAACTGGTATGATTACCCCTGAAAGTTCCAGGTCTGAAACACACTTTAGACAAGCCTGAGCCTTTACTGGATTTGCTGAGAGAAAAAAAATCTTCTCACAGGAGGTCTTACTCTGAATCCTATTTGGTACCCTTGAGAGACAATACTCTGAATCCATTGATTTTGGACAGAATCTGCCCAAATATTTTGGAAGAATCTTAATCTGTCTATCTGGAAACCTAAAAAGGTGACCCTGTCTTTGAAGAAAAAAACACTAGTTGATTTGTGTGATATTCTGAAGAATGTAAAGACTGAGCTAGTACCAAGATATCATCCAAATAAGGAAACACACCAATACCCTGTTCTCTGATTACAGAGAGTAGGGCACTAAGAACCTTTGAAATAATTATTGGAACTGTCTCTAAGACAAATGGAAGAGCAACAAATTGGTAATGCTTGTCTAGAAAAGAGAATCTCAGAAACCAATAGTGATCTGGATGAATCGGAATGTGAAGATATGCATCCTGTATGGCTATCGTGGATATATAATGACCTTGCTAAACAAAAGGCAGAATAGTCCTTATAGTCACCATTTTGAAAGTTGGCATTCTTACAAAACGGTTCAAAATTGTCAGATCCCGAACTGGCCTGAATGAATTTTCTTTCTTTGGGACAATGAATAGATTTGTATAAAACCCCAGACCCTGTTCCTGAAACGGAACTGGTATAATTACCCCTGAAAGCTCTTTATCTGAAACACACTTCAGAAAAGCCTGAGGCTTCACTGGATTTGCTGGAACGCGTGAGAGAAAAAATCTTCTCACAGGAGGTCTTATTCTGAATCCTATTCAATACCCTTGAGAGACAATTCTCTGAATCCAATGATTTTGGATAGAATCTGCCCAAATGTTCTGGGAAATGTTTAATCTGCTCCCCACCAGCTGAACTGGAATGAGGGCCACACCATCCGTGCAGACTTGGGGGCTGGCTTTGGTTTCTTAAAAGGCTTGGATTTATTCTAACATGAAGAAGGCTTCCAATTGGAACCAGATTCCTTGGGGGAAGGAATTGGTTTCTGTTCCATATTCTGTCGAAAAGAACAAAATCGATTAGAAGCTTTAGATTTACCTTTAGATCTTTTATCCTGAGGTAAAAAAAAACTCCCTCCCCCCCCAGTGACAGTTGAAATAATGGAATCCAACTGAGAACCAAATAAATTGTTACCTTGGATAGAAATAGATAGTAATCGAGACTTAGATACCATGTCAGCATTCTAATATTTGAGCCACAAATCAATTTTGATGATATCAAATATAGCATCACAGATAAAATGATTAGCATGTTGAAGCAAGCAAACAATGCTAGAAAAATCAGAATCTGATTGTTGTTGCACTAAGCTTTCCAACCAGAAGGTTGATGCAGCTGCAACATCAGCTATAGAAATTGATGGCCTGAGAAGATAGCCAGAAAATAAATAAGCTTTCCTTAGATAAGATTCAAGTTTCCTATCTAAAGGATCCTTAAAGGAAGTACCATCTTCCATAGGGATAGTAGTACGTTTGGCAAGAGTAGAAATAGCCCCATCAACTTTGGGGATTTTTTCCCAAAACTCCAAACTGGCTGCTGGCAAAGGATACAACTTTTTAAACCTAGAAGAAGGAATAAAAGAAGTACCAGGCCTATTTCATTCCTTTGAAATCATATCAGAAATAGCATCAGGAACTGGAAAAAACATCTGAAGTAACCACAGGAGGTTTATAAACAGAATTTAAATGTTTGCTAGTTTTAATATCAAGAGTTTCCTCAATATCCAAAGTAATAAACACTTCTTTCAACAAGGAACAAATATACTCCATCTTAAAGAGATAAAAAGATTTGTCAGTGTCAATATCTGAGGTAGGATCTTCTAAATCAGATAGATCCTCATCAGAGGAGGATAATCCAGTATGTTTTTGGTCATTTGAAAATTCATCATCTTTATGAGAAGTTTTAAAAGACCTTTTACGTTTATTAGAAGGCGGAATGACAGACAAAGCCTTCTGAATCGCATCAGCAATAAAATCTTTTATATTCACTGGGATATTATGTACATTAGATGTTGAAGGAACAACAGGCATTATACTAGTACTGATGGATACATTATCTGCATGTAAAAGTTTATCATGACAACTGTTACATACTACAGCTGGAGATATAATCTCCGCTAACTTACAACAGATACACTTATCTTTGGTAGAACTGTTATCAGGCCGCAGGAATCCAACAGTGGTTTCTGAGACAGGATCAGATTGAGACATCTTGCAAATGTAAGAGAAAAAAAAACAACAACATATAAAGTAAAATTATCAATTTCCTTATATAACAGTTTCAGGAATGGGAAAAAATGCAAACAACATAGCCCTCTGAGCATAGAAAAAGGCAAGAGGCATATAGAAAGTGGGGTTTAAATAATAAAATTATTTGGCGCCAAGTATGACGCGCAAAGCAGAATGAAATTTTTTGGCGCTAACATTTGGAAATGACTCAACTCGCATCATGGCAGACACAACCTTGTACAAGGAAACCTGGTGTCAACTAATATGCCGGAAATGGTGAATTTGCGTCACTGAACGTACTTTCGCGCCAAAAAAATTCTCGTGTCAAGAATGATGCAATAAATATCAGCATTTTGCGTCCTCGCGAGCCTATATTTTGCCTTAGAAAATTTATGAAAACAGTAAATTTTGAAGAAAAGACTATACCCAAGATAAGAAAAAAATAACTTCCTAAATATGTTTTTCCCAATTTTGAAACTGATAGTCTTCAAAAGGAAATATACATAAACCTGACTCATGGCAAATATAAGTACAATACATATATTTAGAACTTTACATTAATACATAAAGTGCCAAACCATAGCTGAGAGTGTCTTTAAGAAATAAAAACATACTTACAGAAAGACACCCATCCACATATAGCAGATTATCAGTATATATAGTGACTGTACTGAGATTGAATGTGTGAGAGGATCCTTCTGTTTAGTTTGAGAGTGGCAGTGTGAGTGTCTGCATGAATATGAGCTGCATACGGTTAGTAAAACAAGTGGTAGTGTGTGACAGAGAAGATAACGACCTCTAGCAGAAGCCTAACGTTATCCCTACTGTCTTAATATAGCCCTTAAGTTAGTGACAAGTTCACACAGGGGAACAGCACTAATTATTTCCAGGCGAGGATAGAATAAGCAGCCTAGCGGCGGTACCAGAATAATACAAATGCTTAACACATTGGCAGACCTTGGGTAACACTGCAGCAACAGGAATAACAGATTGAGTATTGGCAGTTAACTGTTCTTAATACAACCTGATAACCCCGGTTGTTGGTAGCCCTGGATCCTTAGGGAGAAGTCCGTAGGAGCTGAGCCTCCAGTGCCTTTTAGCTGCAGTGGTTGCCTAGAGCGGCGGGTAGTGCTCAGAGTCCGGCTGCAGCTGATGACGTAGTAGGACTAGCAGTGTCTCACTATGTTGAGAGCGGAGGCTGTAGTGAGAGAACTGCAGGAGGAGAGCGTGACTTCCGTATGCTTGCTGCAGGAGACTTGCGATTTAGGCTTGAGGAGCCGGATTGGACAGAGAGTTCACACCTACTGAAAGCGGGTAACACATTAATCCAGCAAGGAGTGCTGGAACTAATGAACTTAAATAGCGTAATGTACCAATTACATGCTTAAAGGGACAGTGAAGGTGGAAAAGGAAAAAGAGAGCCTGACATAGACCCCCCAAAAAAAAAACCACAGCGAGGTTCACGGACCAGGTCTATCTGGATGCCATTGGCGAAATAGGGAGACACACCTAGGGGCTGAAACAGAGTCGGCAGGCTCCCAGGAGTCCTCAGCATGATCATACCCCTTCCAATGTATCAGGTATTCCAGGATCCCACATCGGTGTCTAGAATCCAGAATAGCCTGTACCTCATAATCCACATCCAGAGGTTGAGTGAGGTCATGCGAGATAGAATTAATTGCCAGATTGTTAGAGAGACAAGGTTTAACCAGAGAGGACATGGAAGGTTGGATGAAGTTTGTATGTGTCTGAAAGTTGTAGGGTATCGGTAGCGGGATTAGAGACAGCTCTAATCGGAAATAGTCCGATGAAGAGTTTGCTGAGTTTTCTCGAGGGTGTGTGCAAACTCAAGTTCTTAGTTGAAAGCCATACTAGTTGTCCCACCTGGTATTTGGGTTGAGGTGTATGACGTAGATCATAGTATCTCTTATGGGAGGCCTGAGCATGTTTGATGTTATCCTGGATGATGGCGAACGTTTGTGAGATGTCATTCACGGTGTTGTTCACTTGTGGATTGGGAGACCGAATATAGGGGTAGTAGTTGATCCTAGGATGTAACCCATAGTTTATATAGAAAGGACTATAAGCTGTTGCGGTGTTAGTGGCATTGTTGTAAGCGAATTCCGCTAACAGTAGGTGCTTTGCCCAGGTCTCTTGCTGATTTGAGCAGAAACAGCGAAGGTATTGCTCAAGCCACTGGTTAGTCCGCTCTGCTTGACCATTAGTCTGTGGGTGGTAGGAGATGGTGAGTTTTTGAGTGATGTGTAAGGATTGGCAAAGTTGTTTCCAGAAACGAGACGTGAATTGTGAATCCCTGTCAGTGAGTATGGCAGTGGGTAAACCATGGAGCCGGACTATCTCTTTGATGAACATTTCAATGGTTTGGTGGGCAGTAAGTAGTCCTGTAGCTGGTATGAAATGTGCCATTTTGGATAAAATATCCACCACAACCAGAATGGTAGTGTAAGATGAGGATTTTTGAAGGTCGACTATGAAATCCATAGCTATGTCAGACCACGGTGTCTTGGGAACCGGGTAAGGCTGCAAGAGACCGACTGGGAACTGGTGTGATGGCTTAGAAGTTGCACAAATGGTGCATTGGGAGATGTAATCCTTAACTGAGTTAGTCATTGAAGGTCACCAATAAAACCGTCAGAGTAGATCCAGAGTTTTTCGAACACCCAGATGCCCAGAAAGAGGGGAGTCATGACAAGACCGGAGGAGCTCGGGTCTGTACTCCGCAGGTATATAAGGCTGGTCTCCGTGGTAGTAGAGTCCGTTCTGTTTCACTTGCAGAAGATGAAGCGGAATCAAGGAGTCAAGTAACTGGGAGTTCTTAAAATCTGGGTGATGGTTAATGAGTAAACCTAAGAAATTTGATTTGGGTATGACGGTAGTGGGGGCATCTTGTATGAGTGGTCTGGAGTCTCTTCTGGAGAAAGCATCAGCCTTTCCATTACGATTACCCGGATGGTAAGTAATGACATAATCAAAACGGACGGACAAGGTTCTGTTTTGTTGCAGATACTGAAGTTTTTTGTGGTCTGTTATCACTATGATAGGATATGTGGCTCCCTCTAACAAATGACGCCACTGTTCAAAAACGTATTTGATAGCCAGCATCTCTTTTTCCCCCACCGGATAATTCCGTTCAGCTGGAACCATAAGCCTGGAGAAGTATGCAACGGGGTGCATAGTATCTGTGAGGGACTGCTTTTGTGAAAGTACAGCCCCTAGAGCGAAATCTGATGCGTCAACTTCAATGATGTATTGTAAGTTCGTATTGGGGAATTTCAATATTGGGGCTGTGGTAAACTTCGACTTGAGTTGTTTGAATACCCTTTGACAGTCGTGTGTCCAAGTAAATGTATTGTCTAACTTTGTCAAGTTGGTCAGAGGCTTAGCAATGTGAGCAAAGTTTTGGTTGAATTTTGAATAGAAGTTGGCAAAGCCTAGGAATCTTTGTACCTCCCTTCTAGACTTTTGGGTAGGCCAGTGCGTAATAGCATGGATCTTTTTGTCATCCATTTTAATACCTGTGCTGGATATTACATACCCCAAGAAAGTGACCTGAGTAGTGTTAAATTCATATTTCTCTAGTTTTGCGTACAATTTATGTTCGCATAATCGAGCTAGAACTGATCTGGTGTGTGTCTGATGTTTTTGTAGGTTGTCTGAGAAGATGAGTATGTCATCCAAATATACTACGATGAAAACATCTAGTATGTCTCTGTATATATCATTTATAAAGCACTGGAATGTAGCCGGAGCATTACATAGGCCAAATGGCATAACAGTGTATTCATAGAGGCCAAAACGGGTTCGAAATGCCGTCAGCCATTCATCACCAGCTCTCATTCTTATGAGGTTATATGCACCCCTGCGGTCCAATTTAGTGAAGACCTTGGCAGTGTGCAACCTCACTATTAACTCAGGGATTAAAGGGAGTGGGTAACGGTTCTTTTTTGTTCTCTTATTCAATTCCCTATAGTCAATTATGGGCCTTAAAGACTGATCTTTGTTTTTCACAAAAAATATACCCGCACCTGCTGGGGAGGTAGATGGTCTTATGAACCCCTTCGCTAGGTTTTCCTGTACATAAACCTATAAATGGTCTAATTCGGGCTTGGACAAGGGGTATATATGGCCAAATGGTATAGTTGCACCAGGTAGTAGATCTATAGGGCAATCATATGGCCTATGGGGTGGTAAAGTTTCAGCTTCAGTTTTATTAAAGACATCCTGAAAATCTTTGTAAAAAGACAGAGCTGGATGTTAGTAAGATGTTATGTAAAGGGAAACATGTCTGTTTTCAGTAATGTGAGGTCAGTGATAACGTCATATGTTGCCAGTCAAAGGTGGGTTTGTGTATCTTGAGCCAAGATAGACCTAGGATAATAGGGTAGATAGGACTGGGAAGTACGTTGAAACTTAAAGATTCTCTATGTCCAGAATTCGTACAAAGAAGGATGGGTATGGTCTCGTGTGTAACAGGACCTGAGGAGAGAGAAGAACCGTCAATAAGGTTAATAGACACTGGAGACTGTTTTTCAAGGGTAGGTATTTTATTTTGAACAACAAACTCATTGTTGATATAATTACCAGATGCCCCAGTATCGATTATGACTTCAGCTTTTAGGTGATGTGAGTCCCACTGTAAGGAGAAAGGTAACATTTAGTGAGGATCACTGCTATTTGTTAGAGGTATGCTAAGAGAAATAATGGTTTTCCCACCCGAATTCATCTTTTTTAGGAGTGGACAGATTTTCACGTTGTGTTCTGAGGATGCACAGTACATGCATAGATTTATGTGTGAGAACCACTACTTGGTTTGCAACTTCTGTCGGATCCATTTCTCAATTATAAAACTCCTATTTTAGGCTGGATTAATATATCAGTATATATAGTGACTGTACTGAGATTGAATGTGTGAGAGGATCCTTCTGTTTAGTTTGAGAGTAGCAGTGTGAGTGTCTGCATGAATATGAGCTGCATACGGTTAGTAAAACAAGTGGTAGCGTGTGACAGAGAGGATAACGACCTCTAGCAGAAGCCTAACGTTATCCCTACTGTCTTAATATAGCCCTTAAGTTAGTGACAAGTTCACACAGGGGAACAGCACTAATTATTTCCAGGCGAGGATAGAAAAAAGCAGCCTAGTGGTGGTACCAGAATAATACAAATGCTTTACACATTGACAGACCTTGGGTAACAGACAACATGAATAACAGATTGAGTATTGGCAGTTAACTGTTCTTAATACGACCTGATAACCCCAGTTGTTGGTAGCCCTGGATCCTTAGGGAGAAGTCCGTAGGAGCTGAGCCTCCAGTGCGGTTAGCTGCGGTGAATGCCTAGAGCGGCAGGTAGTGCTCAGAGTCCGGCTGCAGCTGATGATGTAATAGGACTAGCAGTGTCTCACTATGTTGAGAGCGGAGGCTGTAGTGAGAGAACTGCAGGAGGAGAGCGTGACTTCTGTATGCTTATTAGCAGCAGGAGACTTGGAATTTAGGCTTGAGGAGCCGGATTGGCCAGAGAGTTCATACCTACTGGAAGCGGGTAACACATTAATCCAGCAAGGAGTGCTGGAACTAATGAACTTAAATAGCGTAGTGTACCAATTACATGCTTAAAGGGACAGTGAAGGTGGAAAAGGAAAACGAGAGCCTGACACAGATAGCCAAACTGCTATATACCATACTGAAACATTTTTCAGTAGAGGTAATGGAATATGAGAGTATATTGTCGATCTGAAAAGGGAGGAAGGAGATGAATCTCTACGATTGATAACAGAGAACCTATGAAAAGATTTCCTGTGAGGAAAACCATAGAATGCAATAGGTGATACTCCCTTCACCTCCCTCTGACATTCACTCTACTCTGAGAGGAATCAGGCTTCAAAATGTTGAGAAGCGCATATCACAGAACAAAATCAAGCACAAACTTACTTCACCACATCCATAGGAGGCAGAGTTTGTAAAACTGAATTGTGGGTGTGGTGAGGGGTGTATTTATAGGCATTTTGAGGTTTGGGAAACTTTGCCCCTCCTGGTAGGATTGTATATCCCACTAGCTCATGGACTCTTGCCAATTACATGAAAGAAATACATTTATCTTATTTTAAGGGTATTCAGAAAATCACTAACAAACAATATAACTTTCTCTATGTTTCTCTGAATCAGCAATACATCTGTCTTGCTGATTAATCTATGACATTATAGAAGTAGAGACTATTATCTTATAACACAACTAACAATTAAGGTGAAATTACTAAAGATAGATGTTATAGATTATTTTAGCATGAGGTCTGGAGTAAAGTTTTCTTGAAATTATCTCTACTCATGAAATTAATGCCAAGAATTTCTTGGAGGTGGTATAGCCTTTTCCAAAACTTATTATTGCCCTTTTTTCTAGATCAGTTTCTTTTTGGATTTTCAAGAATTAGGATTAAATTGAATTAATTTTACTATAAGTCAGCAACATACTTTGATTTGATGTGTTTTGTAGGAAAGTTCTTCAGGCAACAGTGTCTAGTAATTATATGCCTGCTTAAAAAAAATGTCCTGCCCAATTACTTGTGGACTCCACATCTTGGGTATTAGTTCCCATCAGCATTCCAATTGATTTCACTGGTGTTCAATGGGGCTTGAGGTGAAGGATTTGTGCAGGCCAATCAAGTTCCTCCATGCCATATTTGTCAAACCATGTCTTCATGAACCTTTCTTTGAACAGTAGAGTCCAGTGGCAGTATGCTTTACATCCCTCCTTCTAACACTTGGCATTGTGCATGTTGATGTAAGGCTTGTGTAGAGCTGCTCAGCCATGGAAACCCATTTCATGAAATTCTTGTTCTGATGTAGCATTCAGAGGCAATTTGGAACTCTGTACTGACAACAGACGAGAGGGGATTTTTATGTGCTACATGCTTCAGCACTCAGCAGCCCCACTCTGTGAGTTTCAGTCGTCTACCACTTTGTGGCTGGGCTGATGTTGCTCCTAGAAGCTTACAATTCACAATGATAACACTTAAAGTTCACCGGCACAGATCTAGTAGGGAATGATTGTCACAAACTGTCTTGTGGCAATGGTGGAATCCATTACATTACATGAGAATGTAACATTTAAAGTCACTATGCTCTTCAGTATGACCTATTGTACTGTCAGTGTTCTTCTATGGAGATGTAATGGCTAGGTGCTGGATTATATGCATCTGTTAGCAATGGGTGTGGCAGAAACATCTGTAATAAAAAAATAGTAGGGTGTCCACATACTTTTGGCCATGTAGTACATGTACACAGTTATACAGACACAAACATACATATCTATACGCTTATAGAGACACACAAACATACATATCTATACGCTTACAGAGACACACAAACATACATATCTATACGCTTATAGAGACACACAAACATACATATCTATAAGCTTATAGAGACACACAAACATACATATCTATACGCTTATAGAGACACACAAACATACATATCTATACGCTTATAGAGACGCACAAACATACATATCTATACGCTTATAGAGACGCACAAACATACATATCTATACGCTTATAGAGACACACAAACATACAGATCTAAACGCTTATAGAGACACACAAACATACATATCTATACGCTTATAGAGACACACAAACATACAGATCTATACGCTTACAGAGACACACAAACATACATATCTATACGCTTATAGAGACACACAAACATACATATCTATACGCTTATAGAGACACACAAACATACATATCTATACGCTTATAGAGACGCACAAACATACATATCTATACGCTTATAGAGACACACAAACATACATATCTATACGCTTATAGAGACGCACAAACATACATATCTATACGCTTATAGAGACACACAAACATACATATCTATACGCTTATAGAGACACACAAACATACATATCTATACGCTTATAGAGACACACAAACATACATATCTATACGCTTATAGAGACACACAAACATACATATCTATACGCTTATAGAGACACACAAACATACAGATCTATACGCTTATAGAGACACACAAACATACATATCTATACGCTTATAGAGACACACAAACATACAGATCTATACGCTTATAGAGACACACAAACATACAGATCTATACGCTTATAGAGACACACAAACATACAGATCTATACGCTTATAGAGACACACAAACATACATATCTATACGCTTATAGAGACACACAAACATACATATCTATACGCTTATAGAGACACACAAACATACATATCTATACGCTTATAGAGACACACAAACATACAGATCTATACGCTTATAGAGACACACAAACATACATATCTATACGCTTATAGAGACACACAAACATACATATCTATACGCTTATAGAGACACACAAACATACAGATCTATACGCTTATAGAGACACACAAACATACATATCTATACGCTTATAGAGACACACAAACATACATATCTATACGCTTATAGAGACACACAAACATACATATCTATACGCTTATAGAGACACACAAACATACATATCTATACGCTTATAGAGACACACAAACATACAGATCTATACGCTTACAGAGACACACAAACATACATATCTATACGCTTATAGAGACACACAAACATACATATCTATACGCTTATAGAGACACACAAACATACATATCTATACGCTTATAGAGACACACAAACATACAGATCTATACGCTTATAGAGACACACAAACATACAGATCTATACGCTTATAGAGACACACAAACATACATATCTATACGCTTATAGAGACGCACAAACATACATATCTATACGCTTATAGAGACACACAAACATACATATCTATACGCTTATAGAGACACACAAACATACATATCTATATGCTTATAGAGACACACAAACATACATATCTATACGCTTATAGAGACACACAAACATACATATCTATACGCTTATAGAGACACACAAACATACATATCTATACGCTTATAGAGACACACAAACATACATATCTATACGCTTATAGAGACACACAAACATACATATCTATACGCTTATAGAGACACACAAACATACATATCTATACGCTTATAGAGACACACAAACATACATATCTATATGCTTATAGAGACACACAAACATACATATCTATATGCTTATAGAGACACACAAACATACATATCTATACGCTTATAGAGACACACAAACATACATATCTATACGCTTATAGAGACACACAAACATACATATCTATACGCTTATAGAGACACACAAACATACATATCTATACGCTTATAGAGACACACAAACATACATATCTATACGCTTATAGAGACACACAAACATACATATCTATACGCTTATAGAGACACACAAACATACATATCTATACGCTTACAGAGACACACAAACATACATATCTATACGCTTATAGAGACACACAAACATACATATCTATACGCTTATAGAGACACACAAACATACATATCTATACGCTTATAGAGACACACAAACATACATATCTATACGCTTATAAAGACACACAAACATACATATCTATACGCTTATAGAGACACACAAACATACAGATCTATACGCTTATAGAGACACACAAACATACATATCTATACGCTTATAGAGACACACAAACATACATATCTATACGCTTATAGAGACACACAAACATACATATCTATACGCTTATAGAGACACACAAACATACATATCTATACGCTTATAGAGACACACAAACATACATATCTATACGCTTATAGAGACACACAAACATACATATCTATACGCTTACAGAGACACACAAACATACATATCTATACGCTTATAGAGACACACAAACATACATATCTATACGCTTATAGAGACACACAAACATACATATCTATACGCTTATAGAGACACACAAACATACATATCTATACGCTTATAGAGACACACAAACATACATATCTATACGCTTATAGAGACACACAAACATACATATCTATACGCTTATAGAGACGCACAAACAACACACAGTCCATAGCCAGTGGTTTTATGAACAGAAAGAAAGAAGAGTTACTTTAAAATGTGTAATTTAATAACTTTAGTCAGCTCACATAATATCCCGACTCTCCTGCTTACACAGTCTGCAAATGATTTTTGTAGATAGAGTATTTGTTTAGTTTATTACCTTTTCGTTGTCAAATAAAAAAATTCCACTAATGTAATTTTTTTCCGTTATCTAAGCTGATGAAGTATGTACTTCTTTATTACTTCTCAGTATGCAAAGGTACAAAAAACAAACAGTTCGGGCAATTAAAATCTAGAGTTCTAAATCACGCTCTCAGGTACCAATACTATTCTATTCATGTTCTGTATTTTAATTACAACAAAATGAAGTATAAATAATGTGTATGACAGCCAAAATATCACTATCAAAATATGGCAGGAATTTTCTGTTGTTCTGTTTATGGAACCATTTATAAAGTCATTTGTTAATGAATAACAGTTAAAGCTAGTTTAAAGGGTCATAATAATGGGAAAATTATATGTTCTAATCTGTTAGAGCATATCATTGTAAGACATATGTCTGTCTGTCTGCCTATCTATCTATCTATCTATCTATCTACCATCTATCTATCTGCCTGTCTGCCTATCTATCTATCTATCTATCTATCTATCTATCTATCTATCTATCTATCTATCTATCTATCTATCGATCGATCGATCTATCTATCGATCGATCGATCTATCTATCTATCTATCTATCTATCTATCTATCTATCTATCTATCATCTATCTCTATCTATTTATCTATCATTTATATCTATCAATCATCTATCTCTCGCTACCTTTTTCTATTCTCTTTGTCTGTCTGTCGGTCTATAATCTATCTATCTATCTATCTATCTATCTATCTATCTATCATCTATCTGTCTGTCTGTCTGTCTGTCTGTCTATTTATTGGTATTTCTGTTTATATTTCTATCTGTCTCTACCTCTTTCTATTCTCTCTGTCCGTCTGTCAGTCTATAATCTATCCGTCTATATCTATCTGTCTGTCGCTACCTCTTTCTATTCTCTCTGTCTGTCAGTCTATAATCTATCTGTCTGTCTATCTTTTATCTATCTATTTATATATCTATTGGTATGTCTGTCTATATTTCTATCTGTCTCTACCTCTTTGTATTCTCTATGTTGCTTCTGGTAATGGTTTCTTGTCTGTTAAACATAGCCCTGTTTTAACATAAACCTGTTTTTAAATTTAATCTTTGTATTTCTGAGTTTTCTATTTTACTCTGTCAGTTCAAACTCAAAATAGCAACTATAGATTTCTCAATAATGCCAATTTTACTTTCTTTTTTTCTTGTGCAACTACACAAATCAAATCCCTTGTATCATTTAACATCATATAAAATATATTTCAAAACCACATTATTGACAGTAAGGAAAAAAATGAAAAATATATTTTTAAAATAGGTGATAAAAACCAAGGCAGATGCCTTGGGGGAGCCACCCACTGGAACAAGTGTGAGAGATTGGAGCCAGACTACATTAAAGTTATCACTTTTATTTTGCTTAGGGTCAAAACAATCTTGCAGAATGAGAGAATAATATTGTACTGCATACAGGTTTCTGCTCTCCCTGGTTCAGCCCCTGCTACCCGCAGCCCTTTAATTTCAGTCATTTTTCCAATAACAGTCTGGAAATGATGAACATATCTTTTTTTGCAAAAGCTGCAATACTTGCAGAGTAAGCAAAAGCAAATAATAAAGAATACCATAGTGTATTTGTTAAAAAAAGCTAGTACTGTAGCATACTGTGTGCTGGCAGAGATTAGGGGTTGTCATGGGCATATGGAGGGGGGGGATGACAAGAGGGGGCAATTGCCCCCCCCCCACACACACACACAGAATTTTCCTCTTGATATTTGCATTTAGGCAGATTCACACTTATGTGCTTGGAAAAAGGAAGACCAGTTGTTCTGGGCACATATTATTTGTGCAGAAAGAAAAAAACAAGCACAACGACTTTGCAACTAATAATCAGATTCCATCAGTCTCCATAACAAGCTGATGCAGACACTACCTCCTGAGGTCTTATTGGAGGTGTTGCCTGTACCTTCCCTTTCACTATCTGTGGTTAGAATTTACGCAGATCCCACATTGGCTGTAACACCTGCTGGAGGAGTTCATGGTCAGGAAGTTGCATAGAGCACAGGGCCAGTGCACAATTCCGCAGCCTATGTTATAGTGGTACACCCATACCTCAGTGACTTCAGCCACTGCTATGCCACTTGTCTCTGTTCTATGGCTGGGTACTTGTAAATGGAAACTGTATATGCACACACAGGTGACAGCCAATACACACCATATGTCCCTAAAATCAGCTCAGACTAGTAGCATTTACATTCCTGTCATTTCTCAGTGATTGATAACCTTTTCTGGATTATTTATGTGCGTTTGTAGCTAGCTACAGCTAGGAAAGGAAAAGTCTGTGTTGTTAAAGAATGCCTGGCAGAGCATATTTGGCACATTCATGTGGTGCAGGGTAGGCTCACACACTGCCAGGGTGAGAACTTGGGTACATTGTTTTGTCAGTATTGTGGATAAAATATGTTTTATTAGCCTATAACCCAAAACTAGCTGACCAGTGTTACACTAGATCATAGCCATACGGACATTCACAAAATTCTCTTTCCATATCCTAGCAATGCCTCCATAGGCATATAATTGCCTCAACTAGTAACGCCTCCACTGGGTGTGTAATTGCCTCAACTAGCAACACCTCCTCTGGCATGTAATTGTCTCAACTAGCAATGTCTCCACAAGGTGTGTAATTCCTCAACTAGCAGTGCCTCCACTGGTGTGTAATTTCTTCAACTAGCAATGCCTTCACCGGGCGTGTTATTGCCTCAACTAGCAACGCCTCCACCGGGCGTGTAAGTGCCTCCACCTGCATGTAATTGCCTCAACTAGCAATGCCTCCACCAGGTGTGTAATTGCCTAAAATAGCAACGCCTCCACCGGCGTGTAATTGATTTAACTGGCAGTGCCTTCACCGGGTGTGTAATTGACTCAACTAGCAATGCCTCTATCGGGTGTGTAATTGCCTCAACTAGCAATGCCTCCACCGGGCATATAATTGCCTCAACTAGCAATGCCTTCATCGGGCGTGTAATTGCCTCAACTAGCAGTGCCTCCACTGGGTGTGTAATAACCTCAACTAGCAATGCCTCCACCTGCGTGTAATTGCCTCAACTAGCAGTGACTCCACCAGGCGCATAATTGCCTCAACTAGCAATGCCTCCACTGGGCGTGTAATTGCCACAACTAGCAGTGCCTCCACCGAGCGTGTAATTGTCTCAACTAGCAATGCCTACACCAGGCGTGTAATTGCCTCAGCTAGCAGTGCCTCCACCGGGTATATTATTGCCTCAACTAGCAGTGCCTCCAACAAGCATGTAATTGCCTCAACTAGCAGTGCCTCCACCAGGCGTGTAATTGCTTCATCTAGCAGTGCCTTCACTGGGTGTGTAATTGTCTCAATTAGCAGTGCCTCTACCGGGTGTGTAACTCAACTAGAAATGCAATGTAATTGCCTCTAGCTAGATAACTAGCTTACTGAGCTGGAGAGCCGTGTTACATTTGTTAGTAAGACTGAGAGGGAAGAGCATGCAGTATGTAGGTAAGTACAATCTGTTAGCACTGCACATTAGAGCTGAAACATAGCTGCTTCTAGTTTCAAGAAAATCACTAGCCTAGTATTGTATCCCTGAAGCAAGCAGCAATCTAATAATCAGTAGTGACTTAATAGCTGAATGGCAATGCAAATATTTGAATGAGTAGTGTCTTTGCAGGGGATCTAATATTTATTAACCGTTCACATGCTTAACCCCTTCGCATTTTGACAGACCTGCAGTACACAGTGACATTAAGCATTGCACTTGGGGCCCTCTTTAAGCAGCTAACATGTTACTCTGCTTAGTTTTACTGGTGGACTGCTGGTGCTGCAGGGCCACATCCTTTGGGCAGGGAGGTCATGGAGCAAGCCTTATGGGCATACAGAGTGCATTTAATTAAGGCTCCTCTGCTCTGCTCTACTCTGGGGGGCCTGTGGGGCAGATAAGTGACCCCTTAGAACAGAGGACTACGTTGGCAGCAAAGGTAAGGTGGTGGTGGATGTGCCAGGGTGGGGGAAAGCTAGGCAAAGGGGTCTGGGTCCAGTATTCACAAATTTCCATTGTTGGTCTAATTTCCCAGTTGAACCCTGGCCAGAGAGTACAGTTAAAATGTATTGGCTTTTAAGAAAGGCACAATAAGGTTTATATATATTATAATTAATATGCCATTGTAGTGGGAAAAAAAGAACAAAACAAAAATAAGTTATGGTTCCCTGTGGGCTGGGATCCTTCACTAAAATTGGGGAGCTTCTTCTCAGTTTAGTACAGTAGATTAATTTCACTGCACGTTACATATTAAATTGGTGTGCACCAACTACAAATAGGGCAAAATGTGTGGCTCTTAATTTTTCAGGTCGGCTCTAAGATTCGGAATAAATTAGTTGATCGTTATTATACTTTAAAGACAAATTTCAGCATTAAACAAAGAACTTCAAATGCTTACAACTTTTTGAATTGCTGAAAGTATAAGACTGAAATATAGAAAATTGTTTTGTAATCTAAATCACCCCAGGTTTTGTAAATTTGAAGTAAATAAGCTGAGTGTTTTTAAATGTGTGAAAAATCTTGTTTTTGAATAGTGCAAGGAAGGAGTTTAGACTAGGCTACATAACAGGCTGCTGGATAGTTTGGTTAGATTATCTCTAGTTTAGTTTGGAACAAATATTAATTCCAGAAATATAAAACTTTAAGGCCATAAAAAATTGTAAAGCTAAAAAAATCTATATATTATTAGAGTATACAAATGTCCTTTGCTCACTACATGTTTTGCCCTTGCAAAGGGGAATGGACCTCTGCCTAGATCCAGGTAGATTACGAATTGTTACACCCTATAACGACAAGATCTGTTATAGCAGTAGTTATTCTATTGGCTGATTCAAATCAACCAATAGAATGAGAGCTGCTTAAATCCTATTGGCTGATTTGAACAGCCAATAGGATTTTAGCAGCCCTAATTCCTATTGGCTGATTCAAAATGTTCAGCCAATAGGAATGCAATGGTACCCCCTGTATAAAAGGGGTACCTTGTATTTCAATCCTCAGTGTGCAGCAGACGATCACATGAAAAGGACCTTCATGTCGGATCGATGGACCTCCACCTGGACCTTCGCCTGGACCTCCACCTCTGCATCAACTGTTCCGCCTTCGCAGGGATTTAGAAGATGCCGGTCCCACGATGGATGAAGATGGCACCGCCGCGATGAAGATTGTTCAAGCGGGACTTCAACAAATGTGAGTACCTAAAGAGGGGATAGTGTAAGTTTTTTTTAAGGTTTTTGGGGTGTTTTTTTTTTTTAGATTACGGTGTGCAATCTTAAAAGAGCCGAATGCCCTTTTCAGGACAATGCCCATACAAATGCCCTTTTCAGGGCAATGAGTAGATTAGTTGTTTTTTTCAGATAGTGTTTTGTGGGTTTGGGGGGTTGGGGGTTTGTAATGTTAGTGGGTCATTGTATTTTTTTTTAGAAAAAGAGCTGATATCTTTAGGGCAATACCCTACAAAAGGCCCTTTTAGGGGCTATTGAAAGTTTATTCTAGATTAGGTTTCTTTTATTTTGGGGTGTTTTTTTTTTAAAATAGGTATTAGAATAGGAATAATTATTATTGAGCTACTGTGGCAGTGCAAAAAGCTCAGTTAAAAAAAATTAATTATGAACACCTATTGGAATTGGCTTCCTGAAAGCAGGAGCTAGATGGAACACGCCAAACTAGTGTGCTACCTGTAGGAGCTCAATGGAGAACTAACACCTGTCATGGTCCGTTGTTGGAGTAAGTGATATACTCCCTAGGACACTACCCGACTACTATCAGGGTTAGACCTGGAAGCCCGCCAGAAGCCAACTTAGGCTCATTCGCTAGAGCCACAGCCGAAGCGTCTAGCCATCACAGCCAACACAGCCTTCGAGGAACAGAGGGCAGAGACTGAATCTGTCTTCCCCAAAGAAATTAAACAACACCACAGTTTTCATAGGAGACCTCCACCTCTCTCTTCCAATCGAGGTGTGAGGGATATATCCCGGTAAACCTGACTGGCCGGTGAGGACATCTCTAAGCAAGAGACCCGGAGGGTTCCAGTTCGACTCACCTGGTTGAGACCCAGACTGGAGCGGAGACCGACCACGCTGACACTGACCGTCCCTGTCACAGAGCACAAGGACGTCTGCGGGAGCAAGAGTGGTGCACATACCCTGCTGTCTATAGGAGCGGGAATTCCCTTTCGCGAAAAGTGAGGCGGGAGCAAGGAAACTCCAGTTGGTGTGACTGCTGCCGCTGTGGGAACAGAAGATAAGACGCCGTACAGTTGAATTTGAGGGGGCAGTCAGCCTCAGGTCGCAATAGGGCAGGGCGCCAGAGATTCACTTTCCATGGCAAGCGCTGGGTTATAGGCTCAGTCTCCGGATAGAGAAATCTGGTCAAAACAAGGAAGGCGACACTGGGGTAACAGACGGATATACCCGGCTAAGCTTTTAGAGATCTTCCACGACGTTTCCAGATCAAGGAAGCCACATCACATCTGGTGAAAAGCTCCAAAACGTGCAAGTACTTTTCTTTTCTACTTAAGGCTGTACTGTTTTTCTCGCAGCTGTTTAGAGATTATTGTCTCCTATACACCCATATTTGCATCGGTAACAATTTATAAGTGCTGAGGAGACTGAAAAAGAACACTTGGATATATGCTGCTTGTAAGTGTGCATGTGACTTAGCTGCATATACTAAGGTAGCTGTGTGCATGTGACTTAGCTGTGTATACTAGGGTAGCTGTGTGCATGTGACTTACCTGCGTATAATAGGGTAGCTGTATGCATGTGACTTAGCTGCATATACTAGGGTAGCTGTGTGCACAGGGCCGCCATCAGGGGGTGACAGGCATGACTCCTGTCAGGGGCCCAATGGGCCAGGGTGGGCCCATGAGGTAAGAACTTAATTTTTTTTTTTTTTTTTAATTTTGGCACCATTGGGTACTTCAGCAGAGTGCTAATTGAGCATAGGAAATATTATTACAAGGCGTAAAGTATTAGCATTTGAGAGGATTTCTGAGTGTGTACTAAACCACTATGCACAGGGTGAGACAGACTTGGCACTTTGTTTGTACAGTGTGTGCCTGAGTCAGACGTCAGATCACTTTCATTTGCAGAGGAGGTAGGGCTTACTTAGCAAGTGTTTTTTATTTCTTTGTGCAATTTTTGATTGTAGCTTCAGTGTGGTAGTAGTTGTGTGGTGGGGCCAGGGGTCCATAAAAACAATTTTCTTTAGCAGCAGTGTATTTATGATTATTTAACAATGCAGTCTAAATTCTATGTTTAAAACCATGCAGAAATGTTTCCTCCTCAATAAACAAATGGTAGGTGCCCTTTTGGCAGATATGCATTATATATATATATATATATATATATATATTACATTCCAGTTTACTGCCCCTTTATGCAAGGACTTTCCAGATGCAAGGAGGCATTTCATCTAAGATATTTACATCTGCATAAAATGTTATACTCTCAGACTAAGATTGCTCAGTGTTTGAAATGAGACAGGTTAACTTAAAACTGTTCAGTTTACACTACAGCTGACTTAATTTTGAAATACATACCAACAAGCCTAAATCCAGCATTTAACCTGATCTAATGGGTACCACAGCTTATGGTTTCACCAAGACCATATAGAGTACAGCATATTCAAAATCCATAAGTACAGCTGACAGATGGGAACATTTGTACACTATATTTGAAGTGGTGCTCTAGGTTGGGGAAAATGGGGGAAAAACAAACAAACATATGTCAAACTTTTAAAAGTACTTTTCTTCATCTAGCCATCTACCCAGATCATTAATGTACAATTTTGAATTCACAGAATTATTTTTGTTTAAACATTTACAAATATGATTCTTTAATAAGTGATCTCTTAATTTCTGCAGTTGTCTGTTCCTTTTTAGGACATTTTGACCTTACTACTGATTATTCACATCTTTCTACAGACTTTGAGACTAATGAGACCTTTACGGAAGTCACCAATCCACTGTTTAACCTTTAAATTATTGTTTAGGCACTTCAGGGCCCTTGCTTTCAGCCACTGCATGCTGTTGTCAACATTTTGTTGGCATCTTCCATTACAAAAAGATAATCAGAACTCCATATTTTGTTTCTAAATCTCCTTTTTTTACAAAACTGTAGTTTACCTCATTACTTGTCAGGTCAATGTAAACAAGTGCTGAGTGTCTGTTTGGGTGTTTGTGTCTGAGTGTGTTTCTTTGCGTGTCTGCTAGAGTGTCTATATGTGAATCCTTATGTGTGAGTGTGTGTGTGTGTGTTTCAGTGTATGAGTGTGTCTGTGTGTGTGTGTGTGTATGTTACTACCTTTACAACATTTCCAAGTTTAAATAGACACTTAAGAATAAAGTGCATATACGTTTGAGTCACTTGGTCAAAAATTGCACATGTCAAGGGGGGGGGGGGCTTGGCTGATCAATGGTTAAGTCAGGGGCCCCAAAATACCTAGTGGCGGCCCTGTGTGTGCATGTGACTTAGCTGCATATACTAGGGTAGCTGTTTGCATGTGACTTAGCTGTGTATACTAGGGTAGCTGTGTGCATGTGACTTAGCTGTGTATACTAGGGTAGCTGTGTGCATGTGACCTAACTGCATTTACTAGGGTAGCTGTGTGCATGTGACTTAGTTGCATATACTAGGGTAGCTGTGTGCATGTGACTTAGCTGTGTGTACTAGGGTAGTTGTGTGCATGTGACTTAGCTGTGTATACTAGGGTAGCTGTGTGCATGTGACTTAGCTGCATATACTAAGGTAGCTGTGTGCATGTGACTTAGCTGTGTATACTAGGGTAGCTGTGTGCATGTGACTTAGATGCATATAGAAGGGTAGCTGTGTGCATGTGACTTAGCTGCGTATACTAGGGTAGCTGTGTGCATGTGACTTAGCTGCATATACTAAGGTAGCTGTGTGCATAGTTGCCAACAGTCCCTGATTTCCAGGGACAGTCCCTGGATTTTGTTGTATGTCCCTGGATTTTTTTTGTCCCTGGAAATGTCCCTGAAAATCTCTTTTGCACAACATTTGTTGTTTGCTTATATATATATATATATATATATATATATATATATATATATATATATATACATACACACACACATACATATATACAGATAGATAGATGATAGATATAGTTTATTATTTAAATATAATTCATTCCTAATGGAATATTGTTATTATTATTGAATGGGTTCACGTATTATTTGTCTTTCTAATTGTGATGCTGTCTTGTTTGTGACTTAGCTGCATATACTAAGAAAGCTGGGTGCATGTGACTTAGCTGCATATACTAGGGTAGCTGTGTGCATGTGACTTAGCTGCGTATACTAGGGTAGCTGTGTGCATGTGACTTAGCTGCGTATACTAGGGTAGCTGTGTGCATGTGACTTAGCTGTGTATACTAAGGTAGCTGTGTGCAGGTGACTTAGTTGTGAATACTAAGGTAACTGTGTGCATGTGACTTAGCTGCGTATACTAGAGTAGCTGTGTGCATGTGACTTAGCTGCGTATACTAGGGTAGCTGTGTGCATGTGACTTAGCTGTGTATACTAAGGTAGCTGTGTGCATGTGACTTATCTGTTTATACTAAGGTAGCTGTGTGCATGTGACTTAGCTGCGTATACTAAGGTAGCTGTGTGCAAGTCACTTAGCTGCATATACTAGGGTAGCTGTGTGCATGTGACTTAGCTGCATATACTAAGGTAGCTGTGTGCATGTGACGTAGCTGCATATACTAGGGTAGCTGTGTGCATGTCACTTAGCTGCGTATACTAGGGTAGCTGTGTGCATGTGACTTAGCTGCGTATACTAAGGTAGCTGTGTGCATGTGACGTAGCTGCATATACTAGGTTAGCTGTGTGCATGTGACTTAGCTGCGTATACTAAGGTAGCTGTGTGCATGTGACTTAGCTGCATATACTAAGGTAGCTGTGTGCATGTGACTTAGCTGCATATACTAGAGTAGCTGTGTGCATGTGACTTAGCTGCATATACTAGGGTAGCTGTGTGCATGTGACTTAGCTGCGTATACTAGGGTAGCTGTTTGCATGTGACTTAGCTGCATATACTAGGGTAGCTGTGTGCATGTGACTTAGCTGCGTATACTAGGGTAGCTGTGTGCATGTGACTTAGC
The DNA here is from genome assembly GCF_027579735.1 of Bombina bombina. NCBI lineage: Eukaryota > Metazoa > Chordata > Amphibia > Anura > Bombinatoridae > Bombina > Bombina bombina. The sequence continues at coordinate 253,628,457 of NC_069507.1, forward strand.
TGTGTATGCTAGGGTAGCTGTGTGCATGTGACTTAGCTGTGTATACTAGGGTAGCTGTGTGCATGTGACTTAGCTGTGTATACTAAGGTAGCTGTGTGCATGTGACTTAGCTGTGTATACTAGGGTAGCTGTGTACTGTGACTTAGCTGTGTATACTAGGGTATCTGTGTGCATGTGACTTAGCTGTGTATACTAAGGTAGCTGTGTGCATGTGACTTAGCTGCATATACTAGGGTAGCTGTGTACATGTGACTTAGCTGTGTATACTAGGGTAGCTGTGTGCATGTGACTTAGCTGCATATACTAAGGTAGCTGTGTTCATGTGACTTAGCTGCATATACTAGGGTAGCTGTGTGCATGTGACTTAGCTGCGTATACTATGGTAGCTGTGTGCATGTGACTTAGCTGTGTATACTAAGGTAGCTGTGTGCATGTGACTTAGCTGTGTATACTAGGGTAGCTGTGTGCATGTGACTTAGCTGCATATACTAGGGTATCTGTGTGCATGTGACTTAACTGTGTATACTAGGGTAGTTGTGTGCATGTGACTTAGCTGTGTATACTAAGGTAGCTGTGTGCATGTGACTTAGCTGTGTATACTAGGGTAGCTGTGTGCATGTGACTTAGCTGTGTATACTAAGGTAGCTGTGTGCATGTGACTTAGCTGTGTATACTAAGGTAGCTGTGTGCATGTGATTTAGCTGTGTATACTAGGGTAGCTGTGTGCATATGATTTAGCTACATATACTAGGGTAGCTGTGTGCATGTGACTTAGCTGCATATACTAGGGTAGTTGTGTGCATGTGACTTAGCTGCGTATACTAGGGTAGCTGTGTGCATGTGACTTAGCTGCATATACTAGGGTAGCTGTGTGCGTGTGACTTAGCTGCATATACTAGGGTAGCTGTGTGCATATGAATTAGTTGCATATACTAGGGTAGCTGTGTGCGTGTGACTTAGCTGAATATACTAGGGTAGCTGTGTGCATGTGAATTAGTTGCATATGCTAGGGTAGCTGTGTGCATGAGAAAGTTGTAGCATAACTTGTAAACATTTTCTTAGAAGCCTTTTTGCAAACAAATGTGTACTGTAAAAATGCTTCCAGTTAAACTTAAAATACTCTGCCATGCATTTCAGTTTTTACTTTTATATCCCTTTAAATGGACAGTCTAGTTAAAATTAAACTTTCATTATTCAGATAGAACTTGTAATTTTAATCAACTTTCCAATGTACTTATATTATCAAATTTGCTTTGTTTCCTTGTTATTCTTAGTTGAAACTAAACATAGGTAGGGCCATATGCTAATTTCTAAGCCCTTGAGGGCTGCCTCTTATCACTTGCTTTTTAAATTGCTTTTAACAACAAGAGACTGTGGGCCATATAGATAACACTGTGTTCAGGCACAGGGAGTTATTTAAGAGTTAGCACAACACAATGCTAAATGCAACTCAATAGATTTTATATAGTCGCAGTCATGTGATCAGGGGGCTCTCAGAAGGTTCTTAGATACAAGGTAATCACAGTGGTAAAAAGAGTATTAATATAACAGTGTTGGTTATGCAAAACTGGGGGATGGGTAATAAAGGGATTATCTGCCTTTTAAAACAATAACAATTCTATTGTAGACTGTCCCTTTAAATTGAATGTGGCAGATTCACTAAAGGACTTTTTTTATTCTGACCGAGCTGTCTAGTCTCATTCCCTAAAATCTATATAATGTGACACAAATTAATAGTTTTCACAGAATAAGATAGGGACTGGGAGAGCTGACAATTAATTTACCCCTCTGTGAGACAGAATACAGGGGGGTAAGGGAGGTGATTTTTAGGGTTAAATGGGTATTTTCTGGAGACAGAATTGAGACATTCTTATCTGCTCCAGATTAAAGGTGAGGATAGCAAGGCATTGAGGGCCACACTGACCTCCCAATCCCATTTCTCTGGCACAGATATGAAAAAGCCTGAATAAGGAAACTGAGATAATTATGATCTAACTGCTTCAAGCACTTACATGTTCAAAGCAGTCAAAATTGTGCTATTAACTCACTGGATGCCAAGACCAGGGTGTAAATCATTGCTATTCAATGTGTGGCACCCCAAATCTTGCAGCCAAGAGGTTAATTTATTGGGCTACATTTATTAAGTAGCGGATCATAAGACAATTGTAATATAATTGACTCAAGAGAAGAAAAAACATTAAAACTATAACTGTAATTTCTTTGGCAATCTCTGTGCATCTCATGGAGTTAAATTACATAAAGAACAAATCAATACAGGTGAATGCAGAAAATCTCTATATGTTGTGTTATGTTATAAAATCTCCTAATCTGCTTTTGTACCTTGATAATTTGCTAAGCATGGGACTGTAATGAAAAATAGTAATTTGACTTGAACGTAAATTAATCGTTATTTCTCTTATTTTTAGAAGGATTTCCAATGCCTGGATATATTGTTATCTTTGCAATCCACGTATCAATGTGTTTATGAGATATAAAAAACAATAACAATTAATTAAGATATTTTTATATGTGTTAAAAGTTTGCAAACACAGCAAAAATCTTTTTTCTTTTTTTTAATGTTGCTGATTATTTGTACTGCATTTATGGTTAGGTAGTATTATGGCTAGGGTTAGGGTTGTGGCTAATGTTTGGTTTGAAGCTAAGGTTATTGTTTGGGTTAGGTTTTGGTTAATATTCTGTTTGGAATTAGGTTTATGTTACAGATAGGGTTGTGGCTAAGGTAAGGATTTTGCCTAAATATTGGGTTTTGGGCTAGAGTTACATTTATACCTAGGGTTAGGGGTTTGGCGAATGTTGGGTTTATGACTAGGATAAGAGCTAGGTTTAGGGTCAACTCTAGAATTAGGGTTTGGCTAATGTTTAATTTGGGGCTAGGGTTATGATAGGATTAGAGTTTTGGCTAATGTTATTTTTTTTGGCCAAGGTTAGTGATAGGTCTATGCCTAATGTTGGGTTTGAGGCTAGGGATAGGGTCAGTGCTAGGGTTATGCTTCAATCTGGGTTCATTCTAGAAATAAAGTTAGAAATACGGTTATAGTTTTGACTAACATGATTTAGAGATAGGCAGGGACTAAAGTTAGGATTTAGCATTTAGACCAAATATACGTCTTTGGCTAGTATTATTGTTAGGGTTTGTTCAAGGGAATGTGCTATGGTTAAAGCTAGATTTATGGTCAGTGCAAGGTTTAGGGTTAAAACTAGAAATAGGGGCATATTTATCAAGTTCCATATGATGCCCCGTGTTATAACTGAAGACCGCTGCTCCATAACCTGTCCGCCGCATCAGAGCAGGAATATGATCGGGTTGACACTCCCTGCTAGTGGCCAATTGCCTGCAAATCTGCAGGGGGTGGCATTGCACCAGCAGTTCACAAAAACTGCTGGTGCAATGATAAATGCCGACAGCGTATGCTGTCAGCATTTATTGATGTGCAGCAGACCATAATAAATAGGCCCCATAGGGTTTGGGCTAGGGTTAGGTTTTTGACTAATTTTGAGTTTGAAGAAAGAGTTAGCTCTAGTGTTAGGGTCATGGCTACTAGGGTTAGACTTTTGGCTAATGTTGGGTTTGGGGCTGGAGTTAGGTCTAGGATTAGGGCCAGGCTTAGGGTTAATGTTAGGGTTAAACTAGACTCAGGGTTCAGTCAAAAGATAATATTAGGATTATGGTTACAATTTTGAGTAACATGTAGAGTTAAAGTAAGGTTTCAGCTGTGATTGTATTTCTATTAATATTCTTTGTGAGTCCCGGTTAATGTGAGAATAACATTTATCCCTGAAGCTTTAAAACTTTCTATGATACAAACAATGGGTTAGATTTACAGATGTTGTGAGGTTGTAAAAGCTGAAATCATGTAAAAAAATGAATTGAGCATTGTTTCACCTATATTATCCTAAGCTTAGTGAGTTTTATTATCATCTGTAGTCACGTGAGGTGACAAATACGTTATATCTTATGCATCAAACAAGAATTACTAAAAGGAGAGAAGACAAACAGAGCGCAACAAAGGATTCAAGTGTAATTTCTTAAAATGCAATGACATGCAAATATAACCCTACAAATACAGTGGGCACAGTAAACGGCAGACAGAAGCACATCTGACAATATCTCATTTCCCGGAAGCCTACTCAGAGTTCCAGAAACACATCCGAGGTTGCGATCAGGTGGTGAACCGATGCCGCACACACAGGAGGAATGTCCCAATGTCAGGACTGATGGCCGGATCACACCTACGCGTTTCTCCCGGTCAAAGGACGGGCTTTGTCAAGAGGATAAAAGTTAAAAAAAAAAACTACTAACAAATGCACAAAACAATAATTACAATCACAACACCTATGCTTGCAAAATGGTTTATGTATTTGTTCTAGTGGTTCAGCCCAACATATTAAATTCATATAGACTCTGTTGCCTTAGTAAAGTTTCTTGTCTTGTGGTTTTTTCACTCACCCTGCAACATTCTACATGGTGATTGCTTGATTAGCGCCGGAGCTCATCTGCATCTGCTATAATAGGCCACACCTGAGAAGAAAAAATAAATAATACTGAAAAATGCTAAAAGAAATGGTTAGAAAATCATATATAGTTAGATCCTTTTCAGTGCAATACCTAATTGTTTTTACATTTTATGGCCTAGATTGCAAGTGGAGCACAAAAATATTAATTAATATTAGTAATTAGTGATGTCGCGAACAGTTCGCCGGAGAACAGTTCCCGGCGATCATAGCTTGTTCGCGTTCGCCGTGGCGGGCGAACATATGCGATGTTCGATCCGCCCCCTATTCGTCATCATTGAGTAAACTTTGACCCTGTATTTCACAGTCTGCAGACACATTTCAGCCAATCAGCAGCAGACACTCCCTCCCAGATCCTGGGCAGCAGCCATTTTAGATTCATTCTGATCCTGCATTCTTAGTGAGAGGAGTGATAGTGCTGCTGCTGCTGATGATGATTTTTTAGGGAAATTGATAGCTAGGCTAGTGTATTCAGTGTCCACTACAGTCCTGAAGGACTCATCTGATCTCTGCTGTAAGGACAGCACCCCGAAAAGCCCTTTTTAGGGCTAGAACTTCAGTCCTTTTTTGGGGGGGGGGGGTTGTAATCTAATTGCATTTGCCTGCCTCTCAGCCTGTGTGTGAGGCTCACAGCATATACTGTGCCTACTTGCTCACTGCCACCACTCATATCTGGTGTAACATTAGTGTAAATTAAAAAAAAAAACCTTTTACATCAGTTTGCTAGTGTAATCTAATTTCAGTTGCCAGCAGGCCTGTGTATCAGGCTCACAGCATATACTGTGCCTAATTGCTCTGTGCCACCACTCATATATCTGGTGTAACATTAGTGTAAATTTAAAAAAAAAAAAACTTTTACATCAATCTGCTAGTGTTATTTAATTTTAGTTGCCAGGCATGCCTGCCACTAGTGCCAGCCTGTGTGTCAGGCTCACAGCATATACTGTGCCTACTTCCCCAGTGCCACCACTCATATCTGTTGTAACATTAGTGTAACTTTTTTTAAAAAAAACTTTTACATCAGTCTGCTAGTGTTATTTAATTGCAGTTGCCTGCCTGCCAGCGTGTGTGCCAGGCCCACTTGCCATCTAGTGCCACCAATCATATTTGTTATAACAGTAGTGTAAAAATTAAAAAAAAAATAGAATTTACTGTGAAACATCAGTCTGCTAGTGTAATCTAATTGAAGTTGCCTGCCTGCTAGTGTGTGTGCCAGGCCCACTTGCCAAGTTAGTGGCACCACTCATATTTGTTGTAACAGTAGTGTAAATATTTAAAAAAAAAACTTTTTTGACTGTGAAACATCAGTCTGCTAGTACAATCTAATTGCAGTTGCCTGCCTGCCAGCGTGTGTGCCAGGCCCACTTGCCAACTAGTGCCACCAATCATATTTGTTATAACAGTATTGTAAATGTTTTAAAAAAAACTTTTTTGACTGTGAAACATCAGTCTGCTAGTGTAATTTAATTGAAGTTGCCTGCTTGCCAGCGTGTGTGCCAGGCCCACTTGCCAACTAGTGCCACCAATCATATTTGTTATAACAGTATTGTAAATGTTTTAAAAAAAACTTTTTTGACTGTGAAACATCAGTCTGCTAGTGTAATCTAATTGCAGTTGCCTGCCTGCCAGCATGTGTGCCAGGCTCACTTGCCAACTAGTGCCACCAATCATATTTGTTATAACAGTAGTGTAAATATTAAAAAAAAACACTTTTTTGACTGTGAAACATCAGTCTTCTAGTGTAATCTAATTGCAGTTGCCTGCCTGCCAGCGTGTGTGCCAGGCCCACTTGCCAACTAGTGCCACCACTCATATCTGTTGTAACAGTAGTGTACATTTTTTTTTTTTTTTGACTGTGAATCATCAGTCTGCTAGTGTAATCTAATTGAAGTTGCCTGCATGCCAGCTTGTGTGCCAGGCCCACTTGCCAAGTTAGTGGCACCACTCATCAATCGTATCTATCAAATATATATTGCATCTATTGATCTATGTAATTTGTATCTCAAATGTATATTGCATCTATTGATCTATGTAAATCGTATCTATCAAATGTATATTGCATCTATTGATCGATGTAATTCGTATCTATCAAATGTATATTGCATCTATCGATCTATGTAATTCGTATCTATCAAATGTATATTGCATCTTTTGATCTATGTAATTTGTATCTATCAAATGTATATTGCATCTATTGATCTATGTAATTCATATCTATCAAATGTATATTGCATCTATCGATCTATGTAATTCGTATCTATCAAATGTATATTGCATCTTTTGATCTATGTAATTCGTATCTATCAAATGTATATTGCATCTATTGATCTATGTAATTCGTATCTATCAAATGTATATTGCATCTTTTGATCTATGTAAATCATATCTATCAAATGTATATTGCATCTATTGATCTATGTAATTCGTATCTATCAAATGTATATTGCATCTTTTGATCTATGTAATTCGTATCTATCAAATCTATATTGCATCTATTGATCTATGTAATTCGTATCTATCAAATGTATATTGCATCTATTGATCTATGTAATTTGTATCTATCATATGTATATTGCATCTATTGATCTATGTAATCGATGTATCTATCTATCAAATCTATCTATCTCGTGGTTGTGCAAATGGACTGTTTGCGGTTGTTTGCGGTGCGTTACACGGGGAGTTTGGTCTGTCACTGTGAAGCGGGCGTAACCCTTACACTACCTGATCGATACAACATCATACCTGATGTTTTAAAGTACGTTATTCCAAACAATTTAGGAATGTTAGGTGATTTAGGCCCTTTATGACTTAAAACCAGACTCTGCATTAACTATGTAATTTTCCGTGGGAGTTTTGCCATGGATCCCCCTCCGGCATGCCACAGTCCAGGTGTTAGTCCCCTTGAAACAACTTTTCCATCACTATTGTGGCCAGAAAGAGTCCCTGTGGGTTTTAAAGTTCGCCTGCCTATTGAAGTCAATGGCGGTTCGCCGGTTCGGGAACAGTAGCGGAAGTTCGAGTCCGCCGTTCACGAACCGAAATTTTTAGGTTCGCGACATCACTATTAGTAATGCCTGCACATGTATACAAACACATAGCTAAATACACATATATACATTTACACATATATCAACACACATACAGTATACATACACACATATACATACATATATCAAATACCATATATCTTCTTTATATCACTGTTAAAACATTTATTTCTAAAAAAATACATCTATCTATCTATCTATCTATCTATCTATTTGTTTCTATCTATGTCTATCTATCTATCTATCTATCTATCTATCTATCTATCTATCTATCTATATGTCTATCTATGCATATATCTATCTAACTATCATCTATTTATCTATCTATAATCAATCTATTTATTTATCTATCATCTGTCTATCTATCTATCTATCTATCTATCTATCTATCTATTTGTTTCTATCCATGTCTATGTATCTATATGTCTATCTATGCATATATCTATCTATCATCTATTTATCTATCTATAATCTATCTATAATCTATCTATTTATCTATCTATCTATCTATCTATCTATCAATAAAATACTGTATTTAACATGCTATACATATGCTTTTTAAGCCTATATTTAAGCCTTACCACTTTACTTCCGATTTCCAAGAGAGCTACATTTTCCAGCGCTTGAGTGCAACACTTATCTTATCACTTGTAATATGAGGGATAATAGCGCACTTAAAGTAAATAAAGGCTAAAAAATGTCAGCTGCTGTAAGATTCACTGGTAATTTGCTTTACTATTCACTTGTAATACAGATTACTTGCTATTCTTAGCGCGGGGTTGCAATATGGATAGCTCATTCTATGCTATGTATTGTGCTTCACTTGCAATCTAGGCCTATAGCTGTATATACAAATATACATTAATGCCCCTCTCTGACCTTGTGAAGCTTCCTGCAATTATGTAACTTTTCTAAATTAATACTCTTCCTCCATTCACTCTGAAGTAGATTACTTGCATAATGATAGTACATTTAATAGATTTATCAATAATCTGATAAAGTGTGTGTTTGGGTGCTCGTGAATAAGATCATTAACTTTATTGATATATTTAATGAGTGGTTGGTGCACTGCATTAACTGAGTACTGGCACATTACTTTATGGTTTGTTATATTAAAGTGTACAAATGATACTCTAGTGCACTATTTCTTGCATATGCAACCTGCTTTATGTAACCGTGAACTGTTATTGGTTGATAGGAATCCCCCAGATTGATCCAACCAAGGTGACTGAAAAGCCCTGCTCTCTCATGATTGGTTGCATGAGAGGGGGTAGCATTGCACGGGCAACTGCTTGTGCAATGATTAATACAGGCAGTATTTGTTACTCACTATTTGCAATAACAGGTGGACCAGGACAGGTTCCCTGCATGCAAGCCTTGTCTTTCCAGATAATGATAAATTCACTATGTGTTTAACCACTGCAGCAATGCACTGATGGGAGCTAACAAAATACATCTGGTGAGCCAATGACAAGAGGCATATGTGTGTAGCTGCCATTCGCTAGCTAGCTCCCAGTAGTGACAGGAAATAGTGCTGCCATCTAGTGCTCCTGTTAATGAATAACATTGTAACAAAAATGCTGCCATAAGTAATTCTAACACATGCACACTCCTAAGCTTACATCCCTGGTTTTAAACAAAGGATAACAAGAAAATGAAGACAAATTGATAATAGAAGTAAATTGTTCAGTTATTTAAAAATGTTTGTTCTATCTGAAGCATGAAAGAAAAAATATTGTGTTTTATGTCCCTTTAAAGGACACTGAACCCAATTTTTTTTTCTTTTGTGATTCAGATAGAGAGTACAATTTTAAGCAACTTTCTAATTTACTCCTATTATAAATTTTTCTTCGTTCTCTTGCTATCTTTATTTGAAAAATTAGGCATCTAAGCTAAGGAGCCAGTTAATTTTTGGTTCAGACCTGGACAGCACTTGTTTATTGGTGGGTGAATTTATCCACCAATCAGCAAGAAGAACCCAGGTTGTTTACCCAAAATGGGCCGACTTCTAAGCTTACTTTCTTGCTTTTCAAATAAAAATATCAAGAGAATTAAGCAAATTTGTAAATAGGAGTAAATTAGAAATTTGCTTAAATTCGCATGCTCTATCTAAATCACGAAAGAATTTTTTTGGGTTCAGTGTCCCTTTAATATTGCAAATAGGTGAGAATTCATCAAGACAGGAACTTCCCATTTTGTTTCCTGAAAGCTCTTCTTGCTACTGGCTGTTCCCTATCAGAATATTTATCTTCAAGTAATAGAGAATAACCTGGGCCCTATTATCTAAATGTCTCAGGTTACCAAGAATCTGTAAGAAATCTCTACAGTACAATGAAGCTAAAAGAGGAAAAGGCAGTTTTCACCTAAAAACACTGCAACGAGCTGTTCTCAGCATTTACACTAAACACAGTCGAATAGAATCATTAAAAATGCATAGTAAAAAGACAATGCAAAACCACTTAGTTTGAATTTCAAATGAGTAGAAGATTTTTTTTTTTCTGACAAATGGCAAAGTTAGTTAAATTTTCCTTCCTAATGCATCATGTGACAACCATCGGCCAATCATAAAATACATATATGTATATTCTGTAAATCTTGCACATGCTCAGTAGGGTCTGGGGCCTCAGAAACTGTGCATATAAAAAGATTGTGCACATTTAGATCATGAAAGTGGATTGGAAAATTGTTTAAAATTGTGTGCTCTATCCGATTAATGAAAGTTTAATTTTGACTTTATTGTCCCTTTAAGTATGAGGAGGAGCAAATAACAGTAAAAAATAATAACTATTTAACAATTAAACTTTTTTATATAAAAATGAAACAGGAAAACACCATTTAATGCACAAAATAGAACTCGGAATAAGACTACACTACGTATGAAAAAAATGCGATGAAGTTTGTGCTTATTGTATAAAATTCAGTGCATTGATAAAATTAATTTTCCTGCTTCTGCTAGTGGGCTGAGCATGGGCATTGAATGGGCGTAGCTGAAACATCACACATTACTGCAAATGAGAATGATATAGAACACAGCCCAGTAAAGAGTAGGATACACTGGCTATAATACTTTAGTTGCAACCATGTGAGTGCTATGGTTTGTGAGTCTATTTGTTATTTTTTCATTAGTGAGCTTAGATGACTGTGTTAAAACCTCACCATTCAAAGAAGTCTCAGTTGCACAGTCTATAATTCAAAATATTTTATTGAGTCCACGGAAGGAAAACATCAACAACGTTTTGGGCTCATTAGCTCATAATATCACACAAACTAACAAATCCTGTAATTGTATACCCGTGCATCCCACTAATTATTAACCCTTTACTGTTCACACATTTGCCACAGACCATTTCTCAAATAGTGACACCTAGTGGCCATTTCTTATATAGAATTAAAATACACTTACATATATGTACATGTGCAAGAGTTCACAGTATATATGTAAATGCATTTTAGAATTGGCTGATGGCTGTCACATGATACAGGGACTGCAAAACTGGAAGTAACTTTGAAATTTGTCAGAAAAAAATGAACTTCAGACTATGCATTGTCTTTTCATTATGCATTTGCTGATTATGTAGTGCTGCTTATTTAATGGTACTTTATTTACCTTGTATGCGTCATTTTGCCATTTAAAAAAATAAATCACAAAATCTAATTGAAACAAAGATGGATTTTTTGTGCCATTTAGCTATTTATATTTTCACAGGGCTATCTGTCCATTAAAGGTAGCACATGTATAGGAATATTAAACTCAAAATCGAAAAGGTGAAAAAATGTAATGTATATCAATTATTTTGCCTGCTTTTCTTGCAACATACCGCTTTAAATACCTTTTCGACTTCTATTATCAAATTTTCTTAGTTTTCTTGTTATCATTTGTTGTAAAGCAGGAAGGACTTGGGAGTGTTAACGTGTCTACAGCACTATATGGCAGAAGTTTTGCAACAATGCAATAACAAAGAATAACTATGAGAACAAAGCAAATTTGATAATAGAAGTACATTGAAAACTTTTTTTTATAATTGTATTTTCTATCTGAATAATGAACGAAGACAGTTTGGTTTCATGTCCCTTTAATACCATCCCCTTAAATTCTACATAGTGACTTCTCTTACATAAGCTCATTTATATGTAACAAATAAACCGTGTAACATAATAAATTAGTTTGAAAGAAGACGAGTCCTTTTGAGCCCTGTGAAAAATAAATAAATAAGATGCGACATTAGATTGCAAAGTCTGGCAAATAAAATATCTACAATGAAAAATGTAAAAATATTAACTTTGTCATTTTGTATTGAAACCTTTAGCAATGCTGTGCCTATTTGCTGATACAAACTATCTAAATAAAACGTTTACATTAATGTTTTTTTTTTTTTTTTTTTTTTAAATATTCTATTAATCTGATAAATTTAACTTGAGCAAATATTTTGTTTAGAATTTATGAGTTAGCACTGGTAAGGTGCAAAACATGTCAGACTTCATATTTTGCCGTATATATGCTGTATTTTTTAACTTGATTCAATAAAGTTTTTATTTTTATACTCCTTGTAGTGCTTGGACAATAAGGATTAATATTTATTTAAAATTTTAATTGCTAGAAATATCTTAATATAGATTAACAAGCATAACTTTTTGTAAGGGAATAGCTGTCAGTTACTTTAAAAGGTAGGTTATTTCGGGCAATAAATAATTTATTGTTTTATGCTGATGGTGGAAGAGAGTTTAGCCTGCATAGGTAGTGAGTTTATTTTTGGTTCAGCAATCTGAGATAATCCTTTCCAGTTTCTCGCCTGTGTTCACCATAAATAAAGAAAAAACTATGAATATTTAATATCAGCATACTCAAGAGACCCTAGCTTTTCTTTATTAGTTTAGCTTTTTTTCTTAGTTTAGAATTTCATTATATGATTGATTTTCCTAAAAGATGCCAAGTGCAGAATTATATGTTTCTACTTGTATTAGCGTTTTTTTTTATATATTTGTTTTACTTGTATTAGCGTTTTTTTTATATATTTGTTTTACTTGTATTAGCGTTTTTTTATATATTTGTTTTACTTGTATTAAAGTTTTTTTTATATGTTTTTACTTGTTTTAGAAATATTTTTTTTATATGTTTTTACTTCTATTAGAGTTTTTTTATATATGATTTTCCTTGTTTTAGCATATTTTTTTAAACAATATAAATTATCAATATTATAAAAGAAAACTGAACCTTAAAGGGACTTTAAACCCAGAGGTTATCTTTCATGATTTAGGCAGAACATACAATATTAAATAACTATCCAATTTACTTCTACCATCAAACTTGCTTCATTCTCTTGGTATCACTTGTTGAACGAGCAGCAATGCGCTAATGAGACATAGCTGACAACATTGGGTAAGCCAATGACAATTCACCATTAACCAGCCAGTTCCCAGAAGTGCCATGCTGTTCCTGAGCCTACCTAGGTATGCTTTTCAACAAAGGATACAAAGCAAGCAACATAAATTAGATAATAGAAGTACATTTAAAAATGCTCTATCTGAATCATGAAAGTATAACTTTGGTTGATGCCCTAGCATGATATTTGTTTTTTTAGACAGGACTTAACAACTACCCCTTACTGGAAAGTATACATTTTAGAATTAATTAAAAAAAATATATATTCTTAAAGATTACCACAGAAATATTTGAACAAACTTTCAGCAGAGGAGGTAAAGAAACATTTGGTAAGGCTGAGTATTGCTGTCCGCTACTAATACCTTAACTTATTTATACACCGAATCCAACATTGTGACAGTAAATATTGAGATGGCTCACTGACACCTAGATTATGAGTTTTGCGTTTGTGTTTTAACGATGAAAAAATGGCTATTTCAGCGTTAAAACAGCAACGCAGCAATAACGAGTCTTGTCGGTATAGCTATACCTCAAGCCTTTTAGCCTGTAACGCAACATCAGTCCCGCACTCAAAAAAATGATGTTTTTGCATGGGATTTCCATAGCGCTGCCATTACAAGTTTTGCGTTGAGGCTAAAAAGCTTGCGCTACAGCCTATAACGACACAATCCGTTCCACAATCTGAGAGCAGTAGTTATGAGCTTTACGCAACAAAACTGTTACACAAAACTCATAACTAAAGTGTTACAAAGTACACTAACACTCATAAACTACCTATTAACCCCTAAACCGAGGCCCTCCCTCATCGCAAACACTTTTTTAAAGTTATTTACCCCAACATCGCCCACACTATAATAAAGATATTACCCCCTATTCCGCCGTTCCCCGACATTGCCACCACTAAATAAAGTTATTAACCCCTAAACCTCTGGCCTCCCACATCACTACCACTAAATAAACCTATTAACCCCTAAACCGACAGCCCCCACATTGCTAAAAATGAAATTAAACTATTAACCCATAAACCTAACAACCCTCTAACTTTAAATTAAAATTACAAGATCCCTATCTTAAAATAAATAAAAACTTACCTGGGAAATTAAAAAACCTAAGTTTAAACTATAAATTAAACTAACATTACTATTATTCTAAAATTAAAATAACTATCAATTAAATAAATTAAATTACTCATAAAAAACTAACACTACTAAAAAAATGAAATCTACAGTTACAAAAAATTAAAAATACTAAATTACAAAAAATAAAAAATACTAAATTGCGAAAAATAACAAACAAAATTTTCAAAAATAAAAACAATTACACCTAATCTAATAGTCCTATGAAAATAAAAAAGCCCCCCAAAATAAAAAAAAACACCCTAGCCTACAATAAACTACCAATAGCCCTTAAAAGGGCCTTTTGTAAGGCATTGCCCTAAAGAAATCATCTCTTTTCCCTGAAAAAAAAAAATACAAACAGTAATACCCACCACCCAACCAACCACCCAAAATAAAAAACCTAACTCTAAAAAAAACCTAAGCTACCCATTGCCTTGAAAATTGCATTTTTATGGGCATTGCCCTTAAAAGGGCATCCAGCTCTTTTTCTTGCCCTTAAAAGGGCATCCAGCTCTTTTTCTTGCCCTTAAAAGGGCATTCAGCTCTTTTAAGACAAGCCCAAACCCTAATCTAAAAAAAAAAAACCACCCCAAAAAAGTTTAAAAAAACCTAACACTAACCCCCGATGATCCACTTACAGTTTTTGAAGTCCGGACATCCATCCTTATCCAGGCGGCGAGAAGTCTTCATCCAAGCGGCGAGGTCTTCATCCATCCAGGCGGCGTCTTCTATCTTCATCCAGGCATCATCTTCTACCTTCATGCTGGCAGCTCCATCCTTAAGACATCCGGCGCATACTGAATCTTCAATGCAGGGGGGGCCTTTTCAAAATGGTGTCCCTTGCATTCCTATTGGCTGATTTTATATTTGAAATTCAAATCAGCCAATAGGATGAGAGCTACTGAATTTCTATTGGCTATTCAAATCAACCAATAGAGTTTCAGTAGCTCTCATCCTATTGGCTGATTTGAACAGCCAATAGGATTTCAGGGGGCTTGGTTGGGTGGTGGGTTTTACTGTTGGGAGGGTCTTTGTATTTTTTTCAGGGAGAAGAACTGATTTATTTAGGGTGATGCCATACAAAAGGCTCTTTTAAGGGCTATTGGTAGTTTATTGTACGCTAGGGTTTTTTTATTTTGGAGGGCTTTTTTATTTTGATAGGGCTATTAGATTAGGTGTAATTGTTTTTATTTTGGATAATTTTGTTTGTTATTTTTCGTAATTTAGTATTTTTTTATTTTTTTGTAATTTACTATTTTTTATTTTTTGTAACTGTAAATTTAATTTTTATTAATTCATTTTAGTATAATAGTAATGTTAGTTTAATTTATAGTTTAAACTTAGGTTTTTTTAATTTCACAGGTAAGTTTTTATTTATTTTAAGATAGGGATCTTGTAATTTTAATTTAAAGTTAGGGGGTTGCTAGGTTTAGGGGTTAATAGTTCAATTTAGTTTTTTGCAATGTGGGGGGCTGGCGGTTTAGGGGTTAATATGTTTATTTAGTGGCAGTTATGTGGGAGGCCAGAGGTTTAGGGGTTAATAACTTTATTTAGTGGCAGCAATGTCGGGAGGCAGAATAGGGGTTAATATCTTTATTATAGTGTGGGCAATGTTTGGGTGCGGGAGAAAAGGGGTAAATAACTTTAGTATAGTCGCGGCGATATCGGGAGTGGCAGATTAGAGGTTAATAGATTTATTTAGGTGGCGGCAATTTTGGGAGCGGCAGATTAGGGGTTAATACATTTATGTAGATGTCGGCGATGTCGGGGGAAACAGATTAGGGGTGTTTAGACGTAGGGTTTATGTTATGGTGCTAGGTTTAAACTTAACTTTTTTTCCCCATAGACATCAATGGGGTTGCGTTACGGAGCTTTTCATTCCGCAATAGCAGGTGTTAGGTTTTTTTTCTAACACTTTCTCACTATTTATGTCTATGGGGAAAGCATGCACGAGCATGTCAAAGCAGCGCTTGGATTTTGTGCGGTATGGAGCTCATCGCAACCATATCACACGCACAAGACGGCTTTTTCAAAATATATAAAGTATTGTTGTCTGTCTATGTATCTAAGTATAGTATTACTGTCTGTCTGTCTATGTATCTAAGTATAGTATTACTGTCTATTTATCTAAGTATAGTGTTGCTGTCTGTCTATATATCTAAGTATAGTGTTATAATAACTATTTAATAACTATTGTACCTAGTTAAAATAAATACAAAGTTGCCTGTAAAATAAAAATAAACCCTAAGATAGCTACAATGTAACTATTAGTTATATTGTAGCTATCTTAGGGTTTATTTTATAGGTAAGTATTTAGTTTTAAACAGGAATTATTTAGTTAATTATAGTAATATTTATTTAGAGTTATTTAAATTAAATTTAAGTTAGTGGGTGTTAGGTTTAGGGTTAGACTTAGGTTTAGGGGTTAATATGTTTATTATAGTGGCGGCGGTGTAGGGGGAGCAGATTAGGGGTTAATAAATATAATGTAGGTGGTGGCGGTGTAGGGGTCGGCAGATTAGGGGTTAATAAATATAATGTACGTGGCGGCAGTGTAAGGGGCGGCAGATTAGGGGTTAATAGGTATAATGTAGGTGGCGGCAGGGTCCGGGTGCGGCGGTTTAGGGGTTAAACACTTTATTTAGTTGCGGCGGGGTCTGGGAGCGGCAGTTTAGGGGTTAATAACTTTATTTTGTTGTGGGGGGGCTCCGGGAGCGGTGGTTTAGGGGGTAAAACTGTATAGTTTAGTGTGGGTGCTTAGTGACAGTATAGCAAGAAAGCTGTGAAAAAGCCGAAGAGCAGCGAGATCGATGACTGTTAGTTAACAACAGTCCGCTGCTCATCGCACCGTACTTGGTGCGCAGCTTTTTGACAGCTTTCTTGATAATTTTGGTGAACGTATTCAGGTCTGCGGCGGCGATGTTAGGCGATCTTAGGCGAACGTATTGGTGCCGTTGAATGCAAGAAAGTCGACAGCTTGATAAGTAGAGGCCTATGTATCTAAGTATAGTATTACTGTCTGTCTGTCTATGTATCTAAGTATACTATTACTTTCTGTCTGTCTATGTATCTAAGTATATTATTACTGTCTGTCTGTCTATGTATCTAAGTATAGTACTACTGTCTGTCTGTCTATGTATATAAGTATAGTATTACTGTCTGTCTGTCTATGTATCTAAGTATACTATTACTGTCTGCCTGTCTATGTATCTAAGTATAGTATTGCTGTCTGTCTGTCTATGTATCTAAGTATACTATTTCTGTCTGTCTGTCTATGTATCTAAGTATACTATTACTGTCTGTCTGTGTATCTAAGCATGGTATGACTGTCTTTCTGTCTATGTATCTAAGTATATTATTACTGTCTGTCTGTCTGTCTATGTATCTAAATATACTATTGCTGTCTGTCTGTCTATGTATCTAAGTATAGTATTACTGTCTGTCTATCTATGTATCTAAGTATAGTATTACTGTCTGTCTGTGTATCTAAGCATGGTATGACTGTCTTTCTGTCTATCGCCTAGATTTAGAGTTCTGCGTTAGCCATCCAAACCAGCGTTAAGGGGTCCTAATGCTGGTTTTGGCCACCCGCTGGTATTTAAAGTCAGTCAGGAAAGGGTCCTACGCTCACTTTCCAGCCGCGACTTTTCCATACCGCAGATCCCCTTACGTCAATTGCGTATCCTATCTTTTCAATGGGATCTTTCTAACGCTGGTATTTAGAGTCTTGGCTGAAGTGAGCGTTAGAACTCTACTGACAAGACTCCAGCCGTAGAAAAAAGTCAGGAGTTAAGAGCTTTATGGGCTAAAGCCGGTTCATAAAGCTCTTAACTACTGTTCTCTAAAGTACACTAACACCCATAAACTACCTATGTACCCCTAAACCGAGGTCCCCCCACATCGCCGCCACTCTAATAAAGACGTTTAACCCCTAATCTGCCGACCGCACACCGCTGCAACCTACATTATCCCTATGTACCCCTAATCTGCTGCCCCTAACATCGCCGACACCTACATAATATTTATTAACCCCTAATCTGCCCCCCCCAATGTCGCCGCTACCTAACTACAATTATTAACCCCTAATCTGCCGACCGGACCTCGCCGCTACTCTAATAAATGTATTAACCCCTAAAGCTAAGTCTAATCCTAACACTAACACCCCCCTAAGTTAAATGTAATTTAAATCTAACGAAATAAAATAAATCTTATTAAATAAATTAATCATATTTAAAGCTAAATACTTACCTGTAAAATAAACCCTAATATAGCTACAATATAACGAATAATTATATTGTAGCTATTTTAGGATTTATATTTATTTTACAGGCAACTTTGTATTTATTTTAACTCTGTACAATAGCTATTAAATAGTTAATAACTGTTTAATAGCTACCTAGTTAAAATAAGTACAAAATTACCTGTATAAATAAATCCTAACCTAAGTTACAATTAAACCTAACACTACACTATCAATAAATTAATTAACTAAACTACCTACAATTATCTACAATTAAATCAACTAAACTAAATTACAAAAAAAAAACCCCACTAAATTACAAAAAATAAAAAAGATTACAAGAATTTTAAACTAATTACACCTACTCTAAGCCCCCTAAAAAAATAACAAAGCCCCCCAAAATAAAAAAATGCCCTACCCTATTCTAAAATAAAAAGTTAACAGCTCTATTACCTTACCAGCCCTTAAAAGGGCCTTTTGCTTGGCATGCCCCAAAGAAAACAGCTCTTTTGCATTTAAAAAAAAACATACAATACCCCCCCAACATTACAACCCACCACCCACATACCCCTAATCTAACCCAAACACGCCTTAAAAAACCTAACACTAAGCCCCTGAAGATCTCACTACCTTATCTTCACCACGCCGGGTATCACCGATCCGTCCAGAAGAGGGTCCGAAGTCTTCATCCTATCAGGCAAGAAGAGGTCCAGAAGAGGGTCCGAAGTCTTCATCCTATCCGGCAAGAAGAGGACATCTGGACCGGTAGACATGTTCATCCAGGCGGCGTCTTCTATCTTCATCCATCCGGCGCGGAGCGGGACCATCTTAAAGCAGCCAAAGCGGATCCATCCTCTTCTTCCGGCGACTCCCGACGAATGAAGGTTCCTTTAAGTGACATCATCCAAGATGGCGTCCCTCGAATTCCGATTGGCTGATTGAAGTTCAATCCAATTGGCTGATTGGATCAGCCAATCAGATTGAGCTCGCATTCTATTGGCTGATCGGAACAGCCAATAGAATACGAGCTCAATCTGATTGGCTGATTGGATCAGCCAATCGGATTGAACTTGAATCTGATTGGCTGATTCAATCAGCCAATCAGATTTTTCCTACCTTAATTCCGATTGGCTGATAGAATCCTATCAGCCAATCGGAATTTGAGGGACGCCATCTTGGATGACGTCACTTAAAGGAACCTTCATTCGTCGGGAGTTGCCAGAAGAAGAGGATGGATCCGCGTCGGCTGCTTCAAGATGGTCCCGCTCCGCGCCGGATGGATGAAGATAGAAGACGCCGCCTGGATGAACATGTCTACCGGTCCGGATGTCCTCTTCCTGCCGGATAGGATGAAGACTTCGGACCCTCTTTTGGACCTCTTCTTGCCGGATAGGATGAAGACTTCGCACCCTCTTCTGGACGGATCGGTGATACTCGGCGTGGTGAAGATAAGGTAGGGAGATCTTCAGGGGCTTAGTGTTAGGTTTTTTAAGGGGTGTTTGGGTTAGATTAGGGGTATGTGGGTGGTGGGTTGTAATGTTGGGGGGGTATTGTGTTTTTTTTTACAGGCAAAAGAGCTGTTTTCTTTGGGGCATGCCCCGCAAAAGGCCCTTTTAAGGGCTGGTAAGGTAATAGAGCTGTTAACTTTTTATTTTAGAATAGGGTAGGGCATTTTTTATTTTGGGGGGCTTTGTTATTTTTTTAGGGGGCTTAGAGTAGGTTAATTAGTTTAAAATTCTTGTAATCTTTTTTTATTTTTTGTAATTTAGTGTTTGTTTTTTTTGTAATTTAGTTTAGTTGATTTAATTGTAGATAATTGTAGATAGTTTAGTTAATTAATTTGATAGTGTAGTGTTAGGTTTAATTGTAACTAAGATTACGATTTATTTTACAGGTAATTTTGTACTTATTTTAACTAGGTAGCTATTAAATAGTTATTAACTATTTAATAGCTATTGTACCTAGTTAAAATAAATACAAAGTTGGCTGTAAAATAAATATAAATGCTAAAATAGCTACAATATAATTATTCGTTATATTGTAGCTATATTAGGGTTTATTTTACAGGTAAGTATTTAGTTTTAAATAGGAATAATTTAGTTAATAAGAGTTAATTTATTTCGTTAGATAAAAGTTATATTTAACTTAGGGGGGTGTTAGGGTTAGGGTTAGACTTAGCTTTAGGGGTTAATACATTTATTAGAGTAGCGGCGAGGTCCAGTCGGCAGATTAGGGGTTAATACTTGAAGTTAGGTGTCGGCGATGTTAGGGAGGGCAGATTAGGGGTTAATACTATTTATTATAGGGTTTTTGAGGCAGGAGTGAGGCGGTTTAGGGGTTAATACATTTATTATAGTGACGAGGTCCGGTCGGCAGATTAGGGGTTAATAAGTGTAGTTAGGTAGCGGCGACGTTGGGGGGGCAGATTAGGGGTTAATAAATATAATATAGGGGTCGGCGATGTTAGGGGCAGCAGATTAGGGGTACATAGCTATAATGTAGGTTGCGGCGGTGTTAGGGGTTAATAATAAAATGCAGAGGTCAGCAGATTAGGGGTTAATAAGTGTAAGGTTAGGGGTGTTTAGACTCGGGGTACATGTTAGGGTGTTAGGTGCAGACTTAGGAAGTGTTTCCCCATAGGAAACAATGGGGCTGCGTTAGGAGCTGAACGCTGCTTTTTTTTTGTGTGTTTTTTTTTCAGCTCAAACTGCCCCATTGTTTCCTATGGGGATATTGTGCACGAGCAAGTTTTTGAAGCTGGCCGCGTCCGTAAGCAACGCTGGTATTTAGAGTTGAAGTGGCGGTAAATTATGCTCTACGCTCCCTTTTTGGAACCTAACGCAGCCCTTCAGAGAACTCTAAATACCAGCGTTGTTTAAAAGGTGCGGGGGGAAAAAAACACGCGTAGCTAACGCACCCCTTCTAACGCAAAACTCTAAAATCTAAATCTAGGTGTATGTATCTAAGTATAGTATTACTGTCTGTCTGTGTATGTATCTAAGTATACTATTACTGTCTGTCTGTGTATGTATCTAAGTATAGTATTACTGTCTGTCTATGTATCTAAGTATAGTATTACTGTCTGTCTGTCTATGTATCTAACTATAGTATTACTGTCTGTCTATGTATCTAAGTATACTATTACTGCCTGTCTGTCTATGTATCTAAGTATAGTATTGCTGTCCGTCTGTCTATGTATCTAAGTATACTATTACTGTCTGTCTGTCTATGTATCTAAGTATAGTATTGCTGTCTGTCTATGTATCTAAGTATAGTATTGCTGTCTGTCTATGTATCTAAGTATAGTATTGCTGTCTGTCTATGTATCTAAGTATAGTGTTGCTGTCTGCCTGTCTATCTGTTTGTTTGTTTGTCTATCTATGAAATGTTACCTTAATTAATTGTTACAGTAGCCTTGGTCCTTACCACCTCTACTGGGAGTTTAATTTGTAAATCAACCACCCTTTCTGCAAATAAATGTTTTGTGTTTTGTTTTTTAAATGATTTCTTCCTGAGTCTACTAAAGAAGAGTCTTAGCAGAATAAATGAGCATATGGCTTCTTACTCACTGTCATGATAAATATTTGGACAGCTGACAGACAAATGTCAGGAATTGCTCTGTATAACTCTTCTCTTCGGCACTGATTCCCAACTGATAGCTGTAAAGAATCACTAGCTTGCCTGTCTCAGAAACATGTATTAAACATTTATTACATTTGACATAGCTGTGAGGGTAGTTGATAATAAATATCTGTTTGGCCTACATTTCCTGCCTACACACTGTAAATAGTTTACTATATACATTATTCCCAATATAAATACAGTAACTTAGATCAGACTGATAAATGAATTATCCCTGGAGAGACTAATATTGCACTAAACTCAGTTCCAAGACACCTCTCCAGCAGAGAAGGTGTAATTGGGTCTTCTGTCTTGTGCTTGGCTGAGCTTATTAGTTCACGTTTTTGTCGAATTACAGCCTGAACGATGCACATTATGTTTTATTGACCAGTTGATGAGTTCCAATGCTGCAATCTTACCTTGTCAGCTTGTCAAACCATCTCTATTACATTTAGCATCGTATTGCTGAGCCAACAAGTCATTTGAAATCCCCAAGTCACAACTATGAAGGAAAACATATATATATATCTCCATTAATGAGAAGTTTTCTCATATAAAAATATCTCTGCCACACCTTGTGTAAAGGACAGTGCATTTCAGGATGAAATGGCTAATTTAGTGAAAATAGTTATTGATCTTGAAACTTAAATGTACAATGTAATTTCCTTCAAATTGCTGAAATCAGAAGTAGACAATAAAGAAAACAAACACTGCTGCAGCAAAATTAGTCAATGTGTCCAAGGAAACTGAACAAGTATTGTTGTGAATGTTAACGAGAATTAATAACACAATAATAGAATGCTTTAATGAATTAGAATATGTTATTATTGCACAAATACTGGCTTAAAACTATGTATTTAATCTCAGCTAAGTGGTTGAACACAAAGTTGATATAACGCAGCTGGAAATGTTATGAGTTGGCGTGGAACAGAATGCAGCTGTTGTACAGTGGCTACACGTGTATTCTAGTCTTGATTGGCTAACCAGTTGTGTCCTGCTCACAAGCAGCAAAGTATTGTGGCACCTTAGCTGATATAGCATGGGTTAAACTCATTATTACCCACAAACATTCATGCAATAATAAAATACTCAAATGATAGCATTTTATTTATTATGTCCCTTCTATTGGATTTTGTGGTCCTCACTGGCAGTCAATGGGTTAAGCTGTCACAGAACAAGTAGGTTTCACTTTAATTACAGAGAAGAAGCATATAAATTCATTGTTTGAAACATATACAGTAGGAGTAGAACTATTTATTAAAATAAGACAAAAATCTAGCTATTGTAGCACATAGAAATGTCAGTTCCACAACAACATTATTCAGTATACTGTGGCTACATTGAATTAAAATGTTTCTGCAAGTGACAGAATAATAATAAACAGAAAGAGTAGAATACAATAGGAGTGCCACGAAGGCTGGGGCTCCTATACTGGACCGGAGGGGTTAATAAAGGATGGTAGGGAAGGGGCTACCTAGGGAGAAAACAGAGGGCCAGAGAAGGAGGGGGGAGGGCATTGTAGGATACAATAGGAAGATACGGTCAGGTAAAGGGAGGCGGGGCCGTAGCTCAGGTATTATAAGGAGGAACAACAGGAAGTGAAGCACACTAAATGTTTTCTTGTTTTACAGGAGGAAGTTTAAGCAATCCAGGACCATGTCGTCAAGGAATCGTAGGATCCCCAAGAAGTTTCTGAACGGGGATGACACTATCTGGAAGACTAGAGCAGTCCAGGCACAGAGAAAACTGAGGAGGCTGGAGAAGGAGAAAAGGAAGGAGGAAAAGCCAGCAGAGGGAACGGACAAGGGAGCGGTACCTGTGGTGGGGCATGCAGATCAGGTGATGCCTGCTGTAGGATACAAGGCTGCAGAGGTAAGAGGCAGAGTGTGCGGTAGGGAGGTGGACATGGAGCAGGGAGGTTCAGACAGCGATGCCCCACTATTCTCAGATGCGGAAAGCAGCTCAGGCATCCCCAAGATATTCAGAGGAGAGTTGGGCCCATTATCACAGTATATTCCACTGGGACAGGGTATGGGCACGACAAAGATTCCTTATCCTGGGGTTAGCGAGCAGGGAGGGCCCGGCCGGGCACTGCGTAATACAATCCGACCTAACAGTAAGGGAGGGGCGCAGCCAGGACATGCAGGCATCAGGGGGGTGGGGCCCCAAGAGCGATCTCGGCGGCCATCTTCGAGCCCCAATAGTAAGTGCGAGCCTGGGGCGGGGAATCTCGCGAGATTCCAGTGGTCATCTTTAAGCCCTGGTAACAGGGGTGAGCATTTGCAGCCATATTGGAAGCCCAGTACGTGCCACAGGGGGTCTGATGGGGAGTAGCGCGCACACTGGCCTGCATACAATGTGGACACGGGAGTGCAAGAAGTGCGCAGAGGGGCTAAAGGGGTTTATGTCGTAGGACAGGGCCTTAGTTACGGCACAGATGATGGGATTAAGGAAGGGAGGGGAGAAGCACGAAGCAAGGTTGAGAGGTGCGGGGGTCCCGGCGGGCCTACCACCAGGGTAATGGGGTGAGCAAGGGAAGGTATAAGGACAGGGAGTGGGAGGATGAGTAAGGGCAGGCAGAATTTATAAGCAGGAAGGAAGTAAGGTGCGATAATAAAGAAGGGAGGGACAGGGAAGAGGAGAGGTGGGTGGAAGTATATGACAGGGAACATAAGGAGCAGAGGCCACGGAAAAGATATTGAGGAGTTAAGAAAGGATCAGCCCAGGATGATAAGGGATGTAGACGGGAATACATATGTAATGTTAGAAGGCAACCAGAGAATGGATGATAGGAGAGGCATAGGTAATGAAGGGAACAGGAAAGGACGGAGGGACCAGGTCTGGGAAAATGAGAGGAGAATGGATAATGATAGAATGTACATACATGATAATGACTGTGGGATTGTATTACAGAAAGCAAGGGCGGACAGTGCGATAAAGGGCACAATGCATGGAAAAGAGGTGGAAGGAGAGTCCCCAGATGCAAAAAGAGGTGGAAATCGGACGGCAACGGGAGATGGAGGAGAAGCAAAAGGCAAAGTGGGAGAAAGTAAAGGGCAACTGAAGCAAGGTAAGAAGATAATGTATTGCAGAAATGATGGGTCAGACAGTGCATCTGAATGGGATTCAGATGATGATAGAATTCAAGGGGAGGGTAATAGGAGAATCTTGAAATTTGTTAAAAAGATATACTCAAAGCAAGGGAAAAAAGTAGAAAGTGATATTACGATGGAAGGGGGTGATAGCGAAGGGGAGTTCAATGCAGATGACGAGGTGACGGGGACAAAACTAATGCCGCTAACAACCCACTTAAAGGCAAAAATAGTACTGAGAGCGCAGAAGGGCAAATATGTGAATATTTTCGACATTACAAGGGAGGCAGTTGCATTAAAAGCCAGGAGCGAGGAAGGAAAGGGAAGAAAGCTGAAGCAGTCATTCCCAGAGTGGGTAAAAGGGATGTTAATATACACGGAATGCTTTATTTCTGAAAATCCACGAAAAATTAAGGGAGTGTTAAGATATATACACTTAATAGCGGAGTGTTACACAACATATGGGGGATTTGGGTGGAAAGATTATGATGGCAAATTCAGAAGGGGAAACCTGCAGTTGGGAGACAAAGGAAGGAAGGAGTTTGGAATTAAGATATTGGACATGTGGACGAGGCTGATAAAACCAGCAGACAGCACAGTTGGGGGGATTCAGAGACCAATAACGCAAGGGAGGGTAGTGAAAACAGAAGGGAAGGAATGTTGGGCATACAATGACAGGAGGTGTGACAGAGGAAGTAGCTGCAAGTTCAGGCATATATGCAGATATTGTGGTGGTTTCCATGCAGGGATAGATTGCAGAAAGAATAATGGTGGGGCGAATAAGCAGCTTTTTCGTGGCGCAGGGGGAGCTGGTAAGTTGGTAACAGAGGGACAATGGGGAATGGCCAGAACACCGTTGAGAGTAGATAGGTTAATGAAGGAACTGGTGAACTACACAAAAGGGGACGACAGGGTGTTATTGGCAAATGGCTTAACAGAGGGATTTGTGGTACCAATAAAAACGGAGGTTTATGGGGCAAGTAAATTTAGGAACTTAAAATCTGCAATGGAGTACCCGGCGGTACTGCAGGAAAAATTAGAAAAGGAAATAAATTGGGTAGAATGGCAGGACCATTTAAGGAGATACCTATTCAAGGTTTAGTGATATCGCCCCTGGGCTTGGTACCTAAAAAAGAGAAGGGAAAATTTTGCATGTAACAACACTTGTCGTATCCAAAAGGGAAGTCAGTAAATGATGCGATTGACAGGGCAGACACTTCAGTACAATATCTATCATTTGATGCAGCAGTAAATATGGTAAAGAAGACAGGGAAGGGCGCGCTAATGGCGAAGTTCGACATAGAGTCTGCGTTTAGATTGTTACCTTTAAATCCAGAAAGCTTTAGACTAATGGGGTGTAAATTTAACGGGCAATTTTACGTAGATAAATGTTTGCCGATGGGCTGCTCAGTATCATACTCCATATTTGAGAAGTTCAGTACATTTTTGCATTGGCTGCTGGCAGTAAGAATAGGCTCAGATAGACTTATACATTATTTGGATGATTTTATTGTTGTGGGCCCAGCTCGGGCTAGTTCATGTGCAGAATTAAAGGCAGCTTTACTTAATATGTTAGTGGAACTAGGAGTATCAGTGGCAGCGGAAAAATCGGAAGGGCGTTGCGAGAGATTGTCATTTTTAGGCATAACAATTGACACGGCGAAGGGACAATGTGAATTACCAGAAGATAAAATAGAGAAAGCACGACAGCTGATAAAGGGATTGCTGGGGTGGAAAAAGGTTACACTCAGGGAAATGCAGAACTTGCTGGGAGTGCTTAATTTCGCATGCAGGGTGATACCTGTAGGGAGGATTTTTATGAGAAGACTGGAGTTGGGGACAGCGGGGGTAAAACTTCCCACACATATGATTAGACTGACAGGGGCTATGAGGGACGGCATGAGGGTGTGGGATACATTCCTAACAGAATTTAATGGAGTCAGGATATGGCCAAGAGTGGCACCAGTAAACGAGTTAGAGTTATACACGGACGCGGCAGAGAGCGCGGGTTTCGGTGCATACTTACAAGGTAGATGGTGCACTGGTAAATGGCCAGTGGATTGGGAAAGGGACGGATGGGTGAAGAATTTGTTGTTGCTAGAATTATTTCCCATAGTGGTGGCTGTAGAACTGTGGGGACATATGCTGGCAAACAAGATTATTATATTCCGGTCGGATAACCAAGGCGTAGTGGACGTAATTAACAACTTATCGGCCTCTTCCATGCCTGTTATAAAATACCTGAGATACTTAGGCCTAGATTTAGAGTTTGGCGTTAGCCATCAAAAGCAACGTTAAGGGGTCCTAACGTTGCTTTTTACCGCCCGCTGGTATTTAGAGTCAGACAGGAAAGGGTCTACCGCTCACTTTCTTTCTGCGACTCCAGGCTACCGCAGATCCCCTTACGTCAATTGCGTATCTTATCTTTTCAATGGGATTTACATAACGCTGGTATTTGGAGTCTTGGAAGAAGTGAGCGGTACAGCCTCTACCTCCAAGACTCCTACCACCAAAAAAAGTCAGTAGTTAAGAGTTTTATGGGCTAACGCCGGAACATAAAGCTCTTAACTACAGTGCTACAAAGTACACTAACATCCATAAACTACCTATGAACCCCTAAACCGAGGCCCCCCCCACATCGCAAACCCTCTAATAAAATTTTTTCACCCCTAATCTGCCGACTGGACACCACTGCCACCTACACTATAGCTATGAACCCCTAATCTGCTGCCCCTAACATTGCCGACACCTACTTTATATTTATTAACCCCTAATCTGCCCCCCCAACGTTGCCGCCACCTAACTACAATTATTAACCCCTAATCTGCCGACCGGACCTCGCCGCCACTATAATAAATGTATTAACCCCTAAACCGCCGGACTCCCGCCTCGTAAACACTATAATAAATTGTATTAACCCCTAATCTGCCCTCCCTAACATCATCGCCACCTACCTACAATTATTAACCCCTAATCTCCCGCCCGCAACGTCGCCGCTACTATAATAAAGTTATTAGCCCCTAAACTTAAGTCTAACCCTAACCCTAACACCACCCTAAATTAAATATAATTTTAATTAAACTAAATAAATTTACTATTATTAAATAAATTATTCCTATTTAAAACTAAATACTTACCTAGAAAATAAACTCTAATATAGCTACAATATAACTAATAGTTACATTGAAGCTATTTTAGGATTTATATTTATTTTACAGGCAACTTTGTATTTATTTTAACTAGGTACAATAGCTATTAAATAGTTAATAACTATTTAATAGCTACCTAGTTAAAATAATTACAAAATTACCTGTAAAATAAATCCTAACCTAAGTTACAAATACACCTAACACTACACTATCATTAAATTAATTAAATAAATTACCTACAATTAGCTAAACTAAAATACAATTAAATAAACTAATCTATAATACAAAAAAAACACTAAATTACAGAAAATAAAAAAATATTACAAGAAGTTTAAACTAATTACACCTAATCTAAGCTTCCTAATAAAACAAAAAAGCCCCCAAAACTAATAAAATGCTCTACCCTATTCTAAATTACAAAGGTAATCAGCTCTTTTACCAGCCCTTAAAAGGGCTTTTTGCGGGGCATTGACCCAAACTAATCAGCTCTTTTACCTGTAAAAAAAAATACAACCCCCCCAACATTAAAACCCACCACCCACATACCCCTACTCTAACCCACACAAACCCCCCTTAAAAAAACCTAATGCTAACCCCCTGAAGATCTCCCTACCTTGAGTCGTCTTCACCCAACAGGGCCGAAATCTTCATCCAAGGTGCGCAGAGGAGGTCCTTCATCCGTTAGAAGTCTTCATCCATGCGGCGTCTTCAATCTTCATCCATCCGGAGCGGAGCCATCTTCCAAGGAGCCGATGTGGAGCCATCCTCTTCATCCGGAGTCTTCTAACACAATGACGGTACCTTTAAGTGACGTCATCCAAGATGGCGTCCCTTCAATTCCGATTGGCTAATAGGATTCTATCAGCCAATCGGAATTAAGGTAGGAAAAATCTGATTGGCTGATTCAATCAGCCAATCAGATTGAAGTTCAATCCGATTGGCTGATCCAATCAGCCAATCGTATTGAGCTCGCATTCTATTGGCTGTTCCAATCAGGTAAGTATTTAGTTTTAAATAGGAATAATTTATTCAATAATAGTAAAATTATTTCGTTTAATTAAAATTATATTTAATTTAGGGGGGTGTTAGGGTTATTGTTAGACGTAGGTTTAGGGGTTAATAACTTTATTATAGTAGCGGCGACAATGCAGGCGGGAGATTAGGGGTTAATAATTGTAGGTAGGTAGCGGCGATGTTAGGGAGGGCAGATTAGGGGTTAATACAATTTATTAGAGTGTTTGCGAGGCGAGAGTGCGGCGGTTTAGGGGTTAATACATTTATTATAGTGGTGGCTAGGTCCGGTCAGCAGATTAGGGGTTAATAAGTGTAGGTAGGTTTCGGCGACGTTTGGGGGGGCAGATTAGTGGGTAATAAATATAATATAGGTGTCGGCGATGTTTGGGGCAGTAGATTAGGGGTTCATAGCTATAATGTATGTGTCAGCGATAGCGGGGGCGGCAGATTAGGGGTTAATAAGTGTAAGGTTAGGGGTGTTTAGACTCGGGGTTCATGTTAGGGTGTTAGGTGTAGACTTAGAGAGTGTTTCCCCATAGGAAACAATGGGGCTGCGCTAGGAGCTGAACGCTGCTTTTTTGCATCCCCATTGTATCCTATGGGGATATCGTGCACGAGCATGTTTTGCCAGCTTACTGCTACCGTAGGCAACGCTTGTATTGAGGGTTGAAGTGGAGCTA
Organism: Bombina bombina; assembly: GCF_027579735.1. NCBI lineage: Eukaryota > Metazoa > Chordata > Amphibia > Anura > Bombinatoridae > Bombina > Bombina bombina. Next base: position 253,658,331 of record NC_069507.1, read on the forward strand.
AATGTTGCTCTACGCTCCCTTTTCTGAGCCTAACGCAGCCACTCAGACAACTCTAAATAAAAGCGTTGTCTTAAGGGTGCGCTGGAAAAAAAGCAGCGTTAGCACCGCGGATCTTTACCGACAAAACTCTAAATCTAGGCGTTAGTGTTGAAATGCTTACAGTTGAACATATGCTTTAAAACTAGACACATTCCGAGTTATAGAAATATTGTGGCTGATGCACTGTCAAGGTTTAGATGGGAATTGTTTAGGAGAGTAGCGCCCGCAGCCATAAAAGAAGGTGAATGCTGCCCTATCTCTCTTTGGCAGATTGGGAGAAGGCATAAGGAAGATGGTTGAGAAATCTGTGGCCCCAAGAACCTGGAAGGTATACGATACCTATTGGAAACAGTCGCCTAGATTTAGAGTTCTGCAGCCAAAGGGGTGCGTTAGCTACGTGTGCTTTTTTCTGGCCGCACCTTTTAAATACCGCTGGTATTGAGAGTTCACAGAATGGTTGCGTTAGGCTCCAAAAAAGGAGCGTATAGCATATTTAACGCAACTTCAACTCTCGATACCAGCGGTGCTTACGGACGCGGCCAGCTTAAAAAACGTGCTCGTGCACGATTCCCCCATAGAAAACAATGGGGCTGTTTGAGCTGAAAAACACCTGCAAAAAAGCTGCGTTCAGCTCCTAACGCAGCACCATTGTTTTCTATGGGGAAACACTTCCTACGTCTGCACCTAACACTCTAACATGTACCCCGAGTCTAAACACCCCTAACCTTACACTTATTAACCCCTATTCTGCCGCCCCCGCTATCGCTGACCCCTGCATATTATTATTAACCCCTAATCTGCCGCTCCGTAAACCGCCGCTACTTACATTATCCCTATGTACCCCTAATCTGCTGCCCCTAACACCGCCGACCCCTATATTATATTAATTAACCCCTAATCTGCCCCCCACAACGTCGCCTCCACCTGCCTACACTTATTAACCCCTAATCTGCCGAGCGGACCGCACCGCTATTATAATAAAGTTATTAACCCTTAATCTGCCTCACCCCCGCCTCCATAACCCTATAATAAATAGTATTAACCCCTAATCTGCCCTCCCTAACATCGCCGACACCTAACTTCAAGTATTAACCCCTAATCTGCTGATCGGAGCTCACCGCTACTCTAATAAATTTTTTAACCCCTAAAGCTAATTTTAACCCTAACCCTAACACCCCCCTAAATTAAATATATTTTTATTCTAACGAAATAAATTAACTCTTATTAAATAGATTATTCCTATTTAAATCTAAATACTTACCTGTAAAATAAACCCTAATATAGCTACAATATAAATTATAATTATATTATAGCTATTTTAGGATTAATATTTATTTTACAGGCAACTTTGTATTTATTTTAACCAGGTACAATAGCTATTAAATAGTTAATAACTATTTAATAGCTAAAATAGTTAAAATAATTACAAAATTACCTGTAAAATAAATCCTAACCTAAGTTACAATTAAACCTAACACTACACTATCAATAAATTAATTAAATACAATATTTACAATTATCTACAATTAAACCTAACACTACACTATCAATAAATTAATTAAATACAATACCTACAAATAACTACAATTAAATAAACTAACTAAAGTACAAAAAATAAAAAAGAACTAAGTTACAAAAAATAAAAAAATATTTACAAACATTAGAAAAATATTACAACAATTTTAAACTAATTACACCTACTCTAAGCCCCCTATTCAGGGCTGGTAAGGTAAAAGAGCTTTGTACTTTTTTAATTTAGAATAGGGCAGGGCATTTTTTATTTTGGGGGTCTTTGTTATTTTATTAGGGGGCTTAGAGTAGGTGTAATTAGTTTAAAATTGTTGTAATATTTTTCTAATGTTTGTAAATATTTTTTTATTTTTTATAACTTAGTTCTTTTTTATTTTTTGTACTTTAGTTAGTTTATTTAATTGTAGTTATTTGTAGGTATTGTATTTAATTAATTTATTGATAGTGTAGTGTTAGGTTTAATTGTAAATAATTGTAGATATTGTATTTAATTAATTTATTGATAGTGTAGTGTTAGGTTTAATTGTAACTTAGGTTAGGATTTATTTTACAGGTAATTTTGTAATTATTTTAACTAGGTAGCTATTAAATAGTTAATAACTATTTAATAGCTATTGTACCTGGTTAAAATAAATACAAAGTTGCCTGTAAAATAAATATAAATCTTAAAATAGCTATAATATAATTATAATTTATATTGTAGCTATATTAGGGTTTATTTTACAGGTAAGTATTTAGATTTAAATAGGAATAATTTATTTAATAAGAGTTAATTTATTTCGTTAGAATAAAATTATATTTAACTTAGGGGGGTGTTAGGGTTAGGGTTAATATTAGCTTTAGTGGTTAAAAAATTTATTAGAGTAGCGGTGAGCTCCGATCGGCAGATTAGGGGTTAATACTTGAAGTTAGGTGTCGGCGATGTTAGGGAGGGCAGATTAGGGGTTAATACTATTTATTATAGGGTTATTGAGGTGGGAGTGAGGCGGATTAGGGGTTAATAACTTTATTATAATAGCGGTGCGTTCCGCTCGGCAGATTAGGGGTTAATAAGTGTAGGTAGGTGGAGGCGACATTGTGGGGGGCAGATTAGGGGTTAATAAATATAATATAGGGGTCGGCGGTGTTAGGGGCAGCAGATTAGGAGTACATAGCTATAATGTAGGTGGCGGCGCTTTGCGGTCGGCAGATTAGGGGTTAATTATTGTAGGTAGCTGGCGGCGACGTTGTGGGGGGCAGGTTAGGGGTTAATAAATATAATATAGGGGTTGGCGATGTTAGGGGCAGCAGATTAGGGGTACATAAGTATAACGTAGGTGGCGGTCGGCAGATTAGGGGTTAAAAAAATTTAATCGAGTGGCGGCGATGTGGGGAGACCTCGGTTTAGGGGTGCATAGGTAGTTTATGGGTGTTAGTGTACTTTAGAGCACAGTAGTTAAGAGCTTTATAAACCGGCGTTAGCCCAGAAAGCTCTTAACTCCTGACTTTTTTCTGCGGCTGGAGTTTTGTCGTTAGATTTCTAACGCTCACTTCAGCCACGACTCTAAATACCGGAGTTAGAAAGATCCCATTGAAAAGATAGGATACGCAATTGACGTAAGGGGATCTGCGGTATGGAAAAGTTGCGGCTGCAAAGTGAGCGTTAGACCCTTTCCTGACTGACTCCAAATACCGGCGGTAGCCTAAAACCAGCGTTAGGAGCCTCTAACGCTGGTTTTGACGGTTACCGCCAAACTCTAAATCTAGGCCAGTGGTTGCAATTTAGGGGCACAGGAATAAGGGGCAAGAGAAGTAGGATTTTACAATGGCTGTGGTCACTAAAACAGAGGGGCATGAAAAAAGGTCAGGTTGGCATAGTCTTAGCAGGGGTATCTTTTTTTCGCAAAGTTAAGGGGCGAAGAGGACATGACAAAATCATTTGTAGTCAGAAAGGTGTTAAGAGCATGACAGGTGGGCGAGGAAAAAAGGGCAGATGACAGGGAACCAATCACAGAGGCGAGATTGGAGAGAATGGTAGGGGTATTGGGGGAAGTGTGCAGGGAAAAGGATGAAGCATGTCTGTTCAAAACAGCCTTTGTTATGGGATTTTGGGGAGCTTTTAGGTTAGGAGAATTAGTTGCGGCAAGTAAGACGGACGATAGAAATGGGGTCACTGAATCAGACGTAAGAATATATGAAGATAATATAATGGTGCTGATAAGAAAATAAAAAATGGACAGAGAAGCAAAGGGGGCATGGGTGTCGATGAAAGGAACAGGAAGTGCGGCATGTCCAGTGGCATTGTTGTTCTTGAGGCACATAGACGGGTCCAATTTGACAAAATTCCAATTTAAAAAAGTGATGGAAATGGCCAAAAAAAGCTAGGATGGGAAAAACAACGGTTCGTGCCGCATTCATTCAGGATTGGGTCTGCGACTTGTGCAGCGGAGAAAGGTTGTTCTGAAGATAAGATAAAAAATTTGGGAAGGTGGAAATCCCAGGCTTTTTAGATCTTACATCAGACTAATAGGGGAATAAAAGGGAAGGGGTCGGGAATTCTGGCGTTGAATTATTGTCAAAAAAGTTGTGGTTTAAGGTTCATGAAATATTTATGTTTTATCTTGCAGATGGAACATTGCGCATATGGGTAGTAGGGCATTCGTACATGCATTGGGCATGCATTAGAGCAGTAGCAGCAGGCTTAGGGTCGCATCTAGGTTTTTCACACAGAGAGGTGAATATCAGGTGGCTAGGTTAAGAGGGGAATGAGATGGGAGGAGCTAGTCACGACAATACAACAGGCAAGAAGAAGGTGGGGTGTCCCTGATACATTATTAATACATCTAAGGGGCAACGACATAGGTGCATTTCCTTTAAAGGATTTGGAGGATAAGATAAAGGAAGTTACTAGTTGGCTGAAGGTGGCATGGCCACAGGTACGAGTCATATGGTCCAACATAATATCCAGGATACACTGGTGCAACACAGATACGCAGAGGCCGGGATATAGATCACGTAGAAGAGTTAATCAAGTGGCGGCAAAGATAGTAAGAGAAATGGGGGGCAGGGTGCTGGAGCACCCGCTGATCACAGCTAAGAGAGAGGAGTTGTTTCGAGCGGACGGTGTACACCTGAATGAGGTCGGGAACGATCAGTTTCTGGAGGACATAAGAACTATGGTGGAAGAACTGGTTAAGGTAAGGAAAGGTCACTAGGTTGGTTGGCGTAAAGAGAGTCTTTATTGGTGGTGAAAATGGGTCTGGAATGTGGGCGGGGCAGCGAGGATGCGGGAGGATCCCGCTGCATACTCTGTTTGGGGTTCTGATCCAGTGGTCTAGCTGCTAGGCAGGTTATGCAGCGGGTTCTCTCGTAATTCCTTGGGCCTCGCCATGGGGGGGGTTTTGTGGTCTTTCCCCCGATACGTGGACCCATGTTTGTTGAAATGCTTGGGCATTATGTTGATTTGTGGTGTTGCTGGAATTGATTTATGGCTCTCTTATCTGATTTTGGCTGCAACAGCAAAATCTAGACAAATTAAAAGTGACCTTTCCATGTTTTATTGGCAATACTAGTGTTGTGTTATTATTTCAGGTACACAGGGAAAAAGGGATGGTCAGGAATAGGGTGCATATATGGTATTGGGGTATGGTAAGGGGAGGTAAAATGGATCCTCTAAGCCTTATAATAAACGGAAGGAGTAGAATACAATAGGAGTGCCACTAAGGCTGGGGCTCCTATACCAGAACAGAGTGGTTAATAAAGGATGGTAGGGAATAGACTACCTAGGGAGAAAACAGAGAATCAGAGAAGGAGGGGGAGGGCATTGTAGGAGATAATAGGAAGATAAGGTCAGGTAAAGGGAGGCGGGCTGTAGCCAAATATTATAAGGTGGTGCAACAGGAAGTGAAGCACACTAAATTTTTTCTTGTTTCCCCCCACCCACCCTACATTAGGAACGATAAAGAAAGAAGGAATCATATCAGAGAGGTCACAGAAAGGAGGAAGGGAGCAGAGAAACACGGATATGGGCAGGATGGTGACCAATTGGTTAGCTCTTCATAAGACTGCCTGTGTGTCCCTTAGGGACGAGAATTGGCTGCAGCTGGCAGTTAAGCGGGTGACACAAATCAGTCTAAGCTAACCAAGGGCATCTAAAATACGGCAGCTATATCAACAGAAGGACAATAGAGCTGGATATTGCAGTGACAATGGGCCTGGCAAGTGGGCGGGGCAGCAAGGACACGGGAGGATCCCGCTGCATACTCTGCTTGGGGTTGTGATCCGGTGGTCTAGCTGCTGGGCAAGTTATGCAGTGGGTTCTCTCATAATTCCTCGGACCTCGCCACGGGGGGGGGGGGGGTTGTGGTGTTCCCCCCGATACGTGGACCCATGTTCGTTGAAATGCTTAGGCATTATGTTGATTTGTGGTATTGAAATTGCTGGAATTGATTTATGGCTCTCTTATCTGATTTTGGCTGCAACAGCAAAATCTAGACAAATTAAAAGTGACCTTTCCTTTTTATTGGCAATACTGGTGTTGTGTTTTTATTTCAGGTACACAGGGAAAAAGCGATGGTCGGGAATAGGGTGCATATATGGTATTGGGGTATGGTAAGGGGAGGTAAAATAGATCCTCTAAGCCTTATTAAGTTTTCAGTAAACTGTCAAATTTTGTGTTGTTCATAAACAATGAAAGTTCATAAAATGTGCGTATATATTATAGACAATGTGTCCCACAAAAGGGTGTTTCCTGCTGTCAAAGTAAGTGTAGGCGAAACATACATTAAAAAGGGCTCACAAAAAAATTATAGTTTAAGAATGATATAAAATGAAGAAATTGAAAATTTAAATAATAAAAAAATCTCTGTACCTGTGTAACCCCTCCTGCTGGCAATCTATTTTTAAAAACCACCCCTTCACAGGTGTTATAAAACGGGCTGGCATATAAGATATTTCTTACTGAAAAAGAAATTCAAGAGAAGCAATAAATACACTGAAAATAGCATGACAGTAAGGAGGTGATTTTAATTTCTGCTGTATCTGATTCATGACAGTTTAATGTTAGGTGGGCTATCCCCTTTAGCTATGAGCTTAAGATTATATTGAATCAAAAATAAATTTGAATTTTAAAATCCTTGTCTAAAATATTACACTGTGTGTCCTAATGTCAGCATCAATGTTTATCTTTATTTCTAAATTCACATATACATACTTTCAAAGTATAATACACAATGTAACAAATGGCACTTACAAGTTCTGATGAGTGATCAATGACACAAGTATCAAGCAATTTGATTTGTTAGTGATAGTTTAAAATGTATATTTGAATCAGATTGGCTGATGTCATAAATCATGTGATTATGCATATTCCAATCAAAGTGGTTTAAAAATTCACTAGTGTGTGGGTTGTTTAGGAGTTTGCGTCATAATTAGTGCAAAAAGTATTGAGTCAAAATTGGTGCGAAGTGTAGAGTGGGACTTGTATTACATGGCTTAAACATGGTGCACATAGATGTTTCACAAAAAATAAGAAGGAAGTTAGCTATATTATGTTATGCATTTCATTTTTATCTCTATATCTCTTAGTGTGACAAGTTTGGGGCAAAACTTTTCAACAAATTTGGAGAAATAATATTGTCCCCTTGCTTTGTAATGAGAGACAAATTTGTTGCATAATCCATAAGTAGTAATGTATTTTTCATTTTTATCCCTATATCTACTAGTGCACCAAATGTGGACCAATAATATTGTTTGATTTAAAAAGGGTATACATTTTTAATAAAGTTTCTAATTTACTTTTATTATGAAATATACTTCATTCTCTCACAGCATCGAACATAAGCTTTCTGTGTTTTCAGACTCTCATTGAGTTCAATGGCACCTGCGACCTCAAGGGTGGCGGATTGAAAACTAGGTATGCTGCGTCGGAAAAGACGCGAGAGTACCTGTTAAATAAACAAATAATATATAGAAGTATAAATAAGCGCGCCAAAACAATACAATGTGCAAAACAATGTGAAAAACAAAATATCACATGAAAAAATTCAATGTGAAAAAATAGCAACAGGTGATAATAATGTGTGCATATACAAACAGTCCACTTGACTATAAAGGGATTATATCACCAACTGGATGATATTGTCCATATAACAAAACAAAATCTTGATATCCAAGATATGGTGGCAGGCAACCCCTTCAAAATGCTTGCTGGTGTCTCAAGGTGATAGATCTGCAGATATTAGAAAAACAAAGAAGAAGGCGCCACCATAGTGCACAATCAATAGCATATAAAAACCCCTTCAGCGCAGGTAGAGTTATACTCACAGGATCCAAGACACTTGAGAAGTGTCACAGAAGCCTCCTGGACTCTTAGAAGTCGTTCAGATAACTTTCTCTCTCGGACTTCCAAATCAGCTGTACTCCTGCGGGTACTCGATGCGATGTTCCAGAGTTTGGCAACACGGTTAATTTGTGGGTTTGCCGCTACATAGCCCTCTGTACTGACAGGAACGTGCAATGTGTATCCCTTCACAGATAGGGAAACAGCAGATAAAAATCACAACACACTGTGTTTCACCCTCAATGATGAAGTATTGGCTTCAATGTGTATATAAAATATTAGTGGATAAAAGTCTAAATAAAATAGAAGACTTTATTGCAACACAACAATTCTCGGTCAGACATGACCGTTTCATCAGTGTGTTGCGATTTTTATCTGCTGTTTCCCTATCTGTGAAGGGATACACATTGCACATTCCTGTCAGTACAGAGGGCTATGTAGCGGCAAACCCACAAATTAACCGTGTTGCCAAACTCTGGAACATCGCATCGAGTACCCGCAGGAGTACAGCTGATTTGGAAGTCCGAGAGAGAAAGTTATCTGAACGACTTCTAAGAGTCCAGGAGGCTTCTGTGACACTTCTCAAGTGTCTTGGATCCTGTGAGTATAACTCTACCTGCGCTGAAGGGGTTTTTGTATGCTATTGATTGTGCACTATGGTGGCGCCTTCTTCTTTGTTTTTCTAGTACCTGTTAAATGTTTGATACATTTTGAAAAGGGTCAAATATGTTGAATGTTGAATGTGAATTTGAAACATCTGTTATGATGCAAGCATCGATCTGCGTCAGATTGAGATTGCGGGATCATATTTTACATCACAAATTTCAATATTTTCCAATATTGACGCTTTGATAACTACGGCGGATCAATCTCGTGACAAATACAAAGCGGAATTCAAGCGTATTTTCAGTTGACGCTTTTATAAATTGACCTCTATGTGTCTGGTGTATACTCCAAACATTTTCCACATGCAGAGCCCGCTGTTTTTTTCTTGCAAACAGAAAGGTGGACATTTTGTGTCTAAATACACAAAACATACTGATAAAAAAAACACAGTTATAAGAAAACAACAGTCAATTGTAAGTCATGTTCTAAAAACAAAATAATCTCATTTGTATAAGCTGCAGTATTTATTTTATAAAGTGCACCCCCAGCTCCCCGATAACTTCCCTATCCCCAATAAATTTCACCACTGTAGTATGATCATCTACTTTCTATTGGAAGCATCTTGCAACTGCCAGAGAGGAAACACCATTTTTTTAGAGAATTCCCTGAGAGCGGCCCCTGCCAGTTTTGGCTTAGTTTTTCATATAAAAACCCAGCAAAGTTTTGATCATTGGGCTCATAAAGGCAAAAGAAAATGAGAAGGAAAGACAGTGAGAGAAGGGACAATATAAGGAAGAGAGGGACAGAGTGTGAGAGAAAGGGAGAGAGGGGAACTAGATGGAGACAGAAGAAATTGGTGAGAGAGAAAGCAAAAAAGAAACTAAACAGAGAAAGGAAGGATAGAAAAATAAATAAGGAGAGCAAGATAGAGAGAACCAAACATAAGATAGAGAGCTAGGAAGAGAACAAGAAATAAGATAGAGAGCTAGGGAGAGAACAAGCTATAAGATAGAGCTAGGGAGAGAACAAGAAATAAGATAGAGCTAGGGAGAGAACAAGAAATAAGATAGAGCTAGGGAGAGAACAAGATATAAGATAGAGCTAGGGAGAGAACAAGAGATAAGATAGAGCTAGGGAGAGAACAAGAGATAAGATAGAGCTAGGGAGAGAACAAGAAATAAGATAGAGCTAGGGAGAGAACAAGAGATAAGATAGAGCTAGGGAGAGAACAAGAGATAAGATAGAGCTAGGGAGAGAACAAGAGATAAGATAGAGAGCTAGGGAGAGAACAAGAAATAAGATAGAGCTAGGGAGAGAACAAGAGATAAGATAGAGCTAGGGAGAGAACAAGAAATAAGATAGAGAGCTAGGGAGAGAACAAGAAATAAGATAGAGCTAGGGAGAGAACAAGAGATAAGATAGAGCTAGGGAGAGAACAAGAGATAAGATAGAGCTAGGGAGAGAACAAGAGATAAGATAGAGAGCTAGGGAGAGAACAAGAAATAAGATAGAGCTAGGGAGAGAACAAGAGATAAGATAGAGCTAGGGAGAGAACAAGAAATAAGATAGAGAGCTAGGGAGAGAACAAGCTATAAGATAGAGCTAGGGAGAGAACAAGAGATAAGATAGAGCTAGGGAGAGAACAAGAAATAAGATAGAGAGCTAGGGAGAGAACAAGCTATAAGATAGAGCTAGGGAGAGAACAAGAGATAAGATAGAGCTAGGGAGAGAACAAGAAATACGATAGAGAGCTAGGGAGAGAACAAGCTATAAGATAGAGCTAGGGAGAGAACAAGAGATAAGATAGAGCTAGGGAGAGAACAAGAAATAAGATAGAGAGCTAGGGAGAGAACAAGAAATAAGATAGAGCTAGGGAGAGAACAAGCTATAAGATAGAGCTAGGGAGAGAACAAGAAATAAGATAGAGCTAGGGAGAGAACAAGAAATAAGATAGAGCTACGGAGAGAACAAGAAATAAGATAGAGAGCTAGGGAGAGAACAAGATATAAGATAGAGCTAGGGAGAGAACAAAAAATAAGATAGAGCTAGAGAGAGAACTAGAAATAAGATACAGAGCTAGTGAAAGATAAAAAATAAGATATAGAGCTAGAGAGAGAACAAAAAATAAGATAGAGCTACGGAGAGAACAAGAAATAAGATAGAGAGCTAGGGAGAGAACAAGCTATAAGATAGAGCTAGGGAGAGAACAAGATATAGGATAGAGCTAGGGAGAGAACCAGAAATAAGATAGAGAGCTAGGGAGAGAACAAGAAATAAGATAGAGAGCTAGGGAGAGAACAAGATATAAGATAGAGCTAGGGAGAGAACAAGATATAGGATAGAGCTAGGGAGAGAACAAGAAATAAGATAGTTAGGGAGAGAACAAGAAATACGATAGAGCTAGAGATAGATCAAGAAATAAGATAGAGACCTAGAGAGAGAACAATAAATAAGATAGAGAGCTAGAGAGAGAACAATAAATAAGATAGAGAGCTAGAGAGAGAACAAGAAATAAGGCAGAGAGCTAGAGAGAGAACAAGAAATAAGATAGAGACCTAGAGAGAACAATAAATAAGATAGAGAGCTAGAGAGAGAACAATAAATAAGATAGAGAGCTAGAGAGAGAAAACAATAAATAAGATAGAGAGCTAGAGAGAGAACAATAAATAAGATAGAGAGCTAGAGAGAGAACAAGAAATAAGGCAGAGAGCTAGAGAGAGAACAAGAAATAAGATAGAGAGCTAAAGAGAGAACAAGAAATAAGACAGAGAGCTAGAGAGAGAACTAGGAATAAGAGAGAGCTAAAGAGAGAACAAGAAATAAGATAGAGAGCTAGAGAGATAACAATAAATAAGATACAGCGCTAGAGAGGGAACAAGAAATAAGATATAGAGCAAGAGAAACAACAATAAAAACGATAAAGCTAGAGAGAGAACAAGAAATAAGATAGAGAGCTAGAGAGAGAACAATACATAAATTAAAGAGCTAGAGAGAGAACAAGATATAAGATACAGGGCTAGGGAATAAACACAATATAAGATACAGAGAAAGGGAGAGAACAAGAAATAAGATAGAGCTAGGGAGACAACAAGAAATAAGATACAGAGCTAGGGAGAGAAAAAAATAAAAGATACAGAGCTAGGGAGAGAACAAAAAGTAAGATAGAGCAAGGGAGAGAACAAGAAATAAGATAGAGTTAGGGAGAGAACAAGAATTAAGATAGAGCTAGGGAGAGAACAAGAAATAAGATAGAGCTAGGGAGAGAACAAGAAATAAGATACAGAGCTAGAGAGAGAATAAAACTAAAAGATACAGAGCTAGGGAGAGAACAAAAATAAGATATAGAGCTAGGGAGAGAACAAGAAGTAAGATAGCGCTAGGGAGAGAACAATAATTAAGATATAGCTAGGGAGAGAACAAAAAATAAGATAGAGCTAGGGAGAGAACAAAAAATAAGATAGAGCTACGGAGAGAACATGAAATAATATAGAGCTAGGGAGAGAACAAGAAATAAGATAGAGCTAGGGAGAGAACAAGAAATAAGATAAAGCTAGGGAGAGAACAAGAAATCAGATAGAGCTAGGGAGAGAACAAGAAATAAAATCGATTTAGGGAGAGAACAAAAAATATGATAAGGCTAGGAAAGAACAAGAAATAAGATAAAGCTAGGGAGAGAAACAAAAAATATAATAGAGCTAGGGAGAAGACAAGGAATAAGACAGAGAGCTAAGGAGTGGGCAATATATAAGATAGAGAGCTAGGGAGAGAACAAGTATTAAAATAGAGCTAGGGAGAGAACAAGAAACAAGATAAAGCAAGGAAGAGAACAAAAAATAAGATAGAGCTAGGGAGAGAACAAGGAATAAGGTAAATCTAGGGAGAGAACAAGAAATAATATAGAGAGCTAGGGAGAGGACAAGAAATAAGATCTAGAGCTAGGGAGAGGACAAGAAATAAGATACAGCTAGAGAGAGAACAATAAATAAGATACAGAGCTAGAGAGAGAACAATAAATAAGATACAGAGCTAGAGAGAGAACAATAAATAAGATACAGAGCTAGAGAGGAACAAGAAATAAGATACAGAGCTAGAGAGAGAACAAGAAATAAGATAGAACTAGAGAGAACAAGAAATAAGATAGAGCTAGAGAGAGAACAAGAAATAAGATAGAGCTAGAGAGAGAACAAAAAATAAGATTGAGCTAGAGAGAGAACAAGAATTAAGATAGAGCTAGGGAGAGAACAAGAAATAAGATAGAGCTAGGGAGAGAACAAGAAATAAGATAGAGCTAGGGAGAGAACAAGAAATAAGATAGAGCTAGAGAGAGAACAAGAAATAAGATAGAGCTACGGAGAGAACAAGAAATAAGATAGAGAGCTAGGGAGAGAACAAGCTATAAGATAGAGCTAGGGAGAGAACAAGATATAGGATAGAGCTAGGGAGAGAACCAGAAATAAGATAGAGAGCTAAGGAGAGAACAAGATATAAGATAGAGCTAGGGAGAGAACAAGATATAGGATAGAGCTAGGGAGAGAACAAGAAATAAGATAGAGAGTTAGGGAGAGAACAAGAAATACGATAGAGCTAGAGATAGATCAAGAAATAAGATAGAGACCTAGAGAGAGAACAATAAATAAGATAGAGAGCTAGAGAGAGAACAATAAATAAGATAGAGAGCTAGAGAGAGAACAAGAAATAAGGCAGAGAGCTAGAGAGAGAACAAGAAATAAGATAGAGACCTAGAGAGAGAACAATAAATAAGATAGAGAGCTAGAGAGAGAACAATAAATAAGATAGAGAGCTAGAGAGAGAGAACAATAAATAAGATAGAGAGCTAGAGAGAGAACAATAAATAAGATAGAGAGCTAGAGAGAGAACAAGAAATAAGGCAGAGACCTAGAGAGAAACAATAAATAAGATAGAGAGCTAGAGAGAGAACAATAAATAAGATAGAGAGCTAGAGAGAGAGAACAATAAATAAGATAGAGAGCTAGAGAGAGAACAATAAATAAGATAGAGAGCTAGAGAGAGAACAAGAAATAAGGCAGAGAGCTAGAGAGAGAACAAGAAATAAGATAGAGAGCTAAAGAGAGAACAAGAAATAAGACAGATAGCTAGAGAGAGAACTAGGAATAAGAGAGAGCTAAAGAGAGAACAAGAAATAAGATAGAGAGCTAGAGAGATAACAATAAATAAGATACAGCGCTAGAGAGGGAACAAGAAATAAGATATAGAGCAAGAGAAACAACAATAAAAACGATAAAGCTAGAGAGAGAACAAGAAATAAGATAGAGAGCTAGAGAGAGAACAATACATAAATTAAAGAGCTAGAGAGAGAACAAGATATAAGATACAGGGCTAGGGAATAAACACAATATAAGATACAGAGAAAGGGAGAGAACAAGAAATAAGATAGAGCTAGGGAGAGAAAAAAATAAAAGATACAGAGCTAGGGAGAGAACAAAAAGTAAGATAGAGCAAGGGAGAGAACAAGAAATAAGATAGAGTTAGGGAGAGAACAAGAAATAAGATAGAGTTAGGGAGAGAACAAGAATTAAGATAGAGCTAGGGAGAGAACAAGAAATAAGATACAGAGCTAGAGAGAGAATAAAACTAAAAGATACAGAGCTAGGGAGAGAACAAAAAATATGATATAGAGCTAGGGAGAGAACAAGAAGTAAGATAGCGCTAGGGAGAGAACAATAATTAAGATATAGCTAGGGAGAGAACAAAAAATAAGATAGAGCTAGGGAGAGAACAAAAAATAAGATAGAGCTACGGAGAGAACAAGAAATAATATAGAGCTAGGGAGAGAACAAGAAATAAGATAGAGCTAGGGAGAGAACAAGAAATAAGATAAAGCTAGGGAGAGAACAAGAAATAAGATAGAGCTAGGGAGAGAACAAGAAATAAAATCGATTTAAGGAGAGAACAAAAAATATGATAAGGCTAGGAAAGAACAAGAAATAAGATAAAGCTAGGGAGAGAAACAAAAAATATAATAGAGCTAGGGAGAAGACAAGGAATAAGACAGAGAGCTAAGGAGTGGGCAATATATAAGATAGAGAGCTAGGGAGAGAACAAGTATTAAAATAGAGCTTGGGAGAGAACAAGAAACAAGATAAAGCAAGGAAGAGAACAAAAAATAAGATAGAGCTAGGGAGAGAACAAGGAATAAGGTAAATATAGGGAGAGAACAAGAAATAATATAGAGAGCTAGGGAGAGGACAAGAAATAAGATCTATAGCTAGGGAGAGGACAAGAAATAAGATAGAGCTAGGGAGAGAACTAGAAAAAAAGATATAGAGCTAGTGAGAGAACAAGAAATAAGATAGAGCTAGAGAGAGAACAATAAATAAGATACAGAGCTAGAGAGAGAACAATAAATAAGATACAGAGCTAGAGAGAGAACAATAAATAAGATACAGAGCTAGAGAGAGAACAAGAAATAAGATAGAACTAGAGAGAACAAGAAATAAGATAGAGCTAGAGAGAGAACAAGAAATAAGATAGAGCTAGAGAGAGAACAAAAAATAAGATAGAGCTAGAGAGAGAACAAGAATTAAGATAGAGCTAGGGAGAGAACAAGAAATAAGATAGAGCTAGGGAGAGAACAAGAATTAAGATAGAGCTAGGGAGAGAACAAGAAACAAGATAGAGCTAGAGAGAGAACAAGAAATAAGATAGAGCTAGAGAGAGAACAAGAAATAAGATAGAGCTAGGGAGAGAACAAGAAATAAGATAGAGCTAGAGAGAGAGAACAAGAAATAAGATAAAGCTAGGGAGAGAACAATAAATAAAATAGATTTAGGGAGAGAACAAGGAATAAGGTAAATCTTGGGAGAGAACAAGAAATAATATAGAGAGCTAGGGAGAGGACAAGAAATAAGATATAGTGCTAGGGAGAGGACAAGAAATAAGATAGAGCTAGGGAGAGGACAAGAAATAAGATAGAGCTAGGGAGAGGACAAGAAATAAGATATAGAGCTAGGGAGAGGACAAGAAATAAGATATAGTGCTAGGGAGAGGACAAGAAATAAGATAGAGCTAGGGAGAGGACAAGAAATAAGATAGAGCTAGGGAGAGGACAAGAAATAAGATATAGTGCTAGGGAGAGGACAAGAAATAAGATAGAGCTAGGGAGAGGACAAGAAATAAGATATAGTGCTAGGGAGAGGACAAGAAATAAGATAGAGCTAGTGAGAGGACAAGAAATAAGATATAGAGCTAGGGAGAGGACAAGAAATAAGATAGAGCTAGGGAGAGAACTAGAAAAAAAGATATAGGCCTCTAGTTATCAAGCCGTCAACCGCAAATACGCTGGAATTTCGCAGCGTATTTGTGGCGAGGCTGATTCGCCATAGTTATCAAGCCCTACTGCTCGTCAAAAGTAGAATATAGTAACATAACATACGATCCGCCGGACTCAGTCCGACACAGATCGATGGTTACGTCACTACAGATGTTCCGAACGCAAGTTTGGCACAATCTGACTACTTTTGGTAGTTATCAAACTACTACCAGGTACGCTCGCCACTATTCCGGGCCAGCGTACCTGGATTTCAATCCGCCGCCCTGGAGGCGACGGATCCCATAGGAATCAATGGGAGTCTGACCATAGCGAAAGCTCATGTTCGCTGCTGCCCGATACCCCATTGATTTCTATGGGAGATGTCTGCACCTAACATCCTAACATGTACCCCGAGTCTAAACACCCCTAATCTGCCCCCCCCCCCTACACCGCCGCAACAAAATTAATTTATTACTCCCTAAACCGCCGCTCCCGGACCCCGCCGCAACTATAATAAACATTTTAACCCCTAATCCGCCGCTCCCGGACCCCGCTGCCATCTACATTATACATATTAACCCCTAATCTGCCGCCCCCTATACCGCCACCACCTACATAATCTTATTAACCCCTATCCTGCGGATCCCGTACCCCGCCGCAACTATAATAAACATTTTAACCCCTAAACCGCCGCTCCCGGACCCCGCCGCCACCTACATTATACATATTAACCCCTAATCTGCCGCCCCCTATACCGCCGCCACTTACATAAACTTATTAACCCCTATCCTGATCGGAACAGCCAATAGAATGCAAGCTCAAACCGATTGGCTGATTGGATCAGCCAATCGGATTGAGCTTCAATCTGATTGGCTGATTGAATCAGCCAATCAGATTTTTCCTACCTTAATTCCGATTGGCTGATAGAATCCTATCAGCCAATCGGAATACGAGGGACGCCATCTTGGATGACGTCCTTTAAAGGAACTAAACAACTAGAAAAACTAATTGTATAAGGAATACAATAGGATTCACAGCAGAGATTACCACAGATTTAGTATCATATAAACTCCAAATAGAAGATTCAGATAAGGATTATATCAAATATTTTAAAAAGTTCCATGTCATTCATACCTTAATATCTTTATTAGTATACCTAGGAACCAACATTCACACAAAAGTAGCGAAAAAAAGTTTAAAAACACTTAAACCCAGTCTTGTAATAATTAATATGCTGAGAGATCATGTAATTAACAAGTGCCTGCTGGCCAATATCTAAAGTAAGCTAAGCCCTTACAATCCGAGGGCTGATTTAACTTTTAACTTATATTCTAAGCAGGCACCCAAAGAGAGCTATTATTTGAGAACACTGTCAAGTAGACATGGGTAAGCAAGTTAAAAACGGCAGACAGGAGAGACAGAGCTACTCCTGCTGGACCCCTGACGCGCGTTTCACAGAACGCTTCCTCAGAGGGGGTGCGGGCCGCCGCTACTCGGCGTTATTTAAGATCATATAGAGCCCACCTTCCTAACACAATAAGTTGCCCATTACCGATGCCAGGTATTTGATTCGTTCAGAGATCCGTCAGTCAGTGCTGTTTGTTCTGACGTGTGTGATCTCATCATGTGACCGGAGGGCGTGAGTAGTAAGAAGTAACTTCAGTGACTGTTAGCCAATCACGGGTTGTATGCAGGGGGCGTGTGAATACTGCTTATAGACAATTGGATGATCACAGAGCAGTATAAACAAAGGACTGAGTATCGTACAGTGATCTAACTTATAATGATATCAATAGCTGTGTCTAATATACAGACAAATCTAATCATAAAACCATATTGTAATTTCAAAAATGACGATGTCAATGGCTCTTAAACAGTATTAACAGATCACAGAATGATCGTTAGTTTGGGTTGGAACGAAAAAGATATCTCATAAATATGTCGTTTGGACAATATTATAGTATTGTAACCATAGTAACTTGGTGTGTACAAATTAAATGATTAGTTATATATTCCACTAGACTTTGAAGATCAGCGACCTAGTGATGAATAATAAAGATAATCAAGTGTTAAAGTGCAAGAATGTGATATAATGCTTCTCAATAAAAGAAGCAAGAGAGTAACAGCATTAATACATAATACTGTGTATGTGGATATCATAGTGAGATTAAATAACATAACATCATATTTTGTTTATAAATCGGAAGTGAATCATGTTGATATATAGTGAATAAAACCAATAAACAAGGAAGGGAGGGGTGGGTAAAAAAGTGCAGTAAGGGTACATTAGAGAAGCCAGTGATGGTGCACAGGGGACAACACCTTTCTCAAAATGGTGTTCTAGTGACCCTGAATTTTATCAGGATTATAATAGCAAACATATGATCATGATGTGACATTATGATAATGTGCATAAAATGCCAATGGATGGAATATATTTTTTGTTCATAAATTCAACTTAAAGTTCATACTCTGTATATCTTAATGTATATGATGTTTTCAATATATTTGATGGAAACACGTAGGTTTTATGTGATTTTTAATTCTGAAGCTAAATGTCTTAGTTATTAAAATATACAATCCGGTATTACATTATAAGTATACAAAATAATTATTAAAGTCATTCATACCAGAGGGTTTAACAGTATTAAGAGAGTAGATCCACTTGCATTCAAGTTTCAATAAAGATTTTTCAATATTGCCACCTCTTATACCAAGAGATGCTTTCTGAATTACTGTGTATATTAGACCTTTCGGTGAGCCATTGTGATGAATTAAAAAATGTTTTGCGACTGAGGTGATTTTTTTACCTTTGTCTCTGTCTCTTTGAGCATATTTAATGTTATAGACATGTTCTAGGATACGTGTCTTGACCTCCCTTGTGGTCATACCTACGTATGCCATCTGGCATGAGCAATAAAGCACATAAACCACTCCTATAGTTCTACATGAGAAACGTGCTTGGAGTTTGTATAATCTTCCAGTTTTATCAGTTATTGTTTTAGTTTTCAACACATATTTGCAAGCTGAACATGTGCTGCAAGGGTACATGCCTGGGTCAGTATCTTTTTTCTTAACAGATCTTACAAAATGGCTGGAAACTAGTTGGTCTCTTAAATTGCTGGGTCTCTTGTATCCAAAGGATACTCTCTCTCCTATTACTGACTTAAGGGTATCTTCATTTTGCATTTTTCATGAAGGCTTCTAATTTATCATACGACCCCTCCCAAATGAAAAATACATCATCTATGTATCTTAACCACATGGGTATATGTTCAGTATATGTATTGAGATGATCTGTAAATACATAAAAAGATTCCCAGTAGCCAAGAAATAAATTGGTGTAAGTGGGTGCACAAGCTGTACCCATGGCGGTACCCTGTGTTTGCAAACAATATCTATCATTGAAAGTGAAAAAATTATGAGTTAGAACAAACTCCAAAAGTTGTATTATGAATTCATTATGTTTTTCATTGTTATTGTTATTAGAAGTCAGAAAATATTTGATAGCTTTAATTCCATCTTCATGTTTGATGTTAGTATAAAGTGACTCAACGTCAGCAGTCACTAGCCACATATCCTCTGACAATTTAATATTTTGCAACATTTGCAATACCTCCATCGTGTCACGTACGTAAGAGGGTAACATTATAAGATATTCCCTTAATCTGAGATCTACAAATTTACTTGCATTTTCAGTAAGATTATCAATACCTCCCGGAAGACCTATCGTGTCAGGTAACGATAATCTTACTGAAAATGCAAGTAAATTTGTAGATCTCAGATTAAGGGAATATCTTACAATGTTACCCTCTTACGTACGTGACACGATGGAGGTATTGCAAATGTTGCAAAATATTAAATTGTCAGAGGATATGTGGCTAGTGACTGCTGACGTTGAGTCACTTTATACTAACATCAAACATGAAGATGGAATTAAAGCTATCAAATATTTTCTGACTTCTAATAACAATAACAATGAAAAACATAATGAATTCATAATACAACTTTTGGAGTTTGTTCTAACTCATAATTTTTTCACTTTCAATGATAGATATTTTTTGCAAACACAGGGTACCGCCATGGGTACAGCTTGTGCACCCACTTACGCAAATTTATTTCTTGGCTATTGGGAATCTTTTTATGTATTTACAGATCATCTCAATACATATACTGAACATATACCCATGTGGTTAAGATACATAGATGATGTATTTTTCATTTGGGAGGGGTCGTATGATAAATTAGAAGCCTTCATGAAAGAAATCAATATGAACGATCTCAATATAAAACTAACCCATGAAGTGAATCAGCAGGAAATATGCTTCTTGGACTTAAAGATATTTAAAAATAATGAAGGATTCATCAACACTACAATATACAGAAAAGAAACAGCAACAAACACGCTCTTACACCATACTAGTGCCCATTCACCCAGTACTTTAAAAGCGATACCTTACGGTGAATTTTTGAGACTTCGCCGTAACTGTACCAGCACTGAAATCTATATGTCAGAAAGTACAGCCCTAACACAGAGATTATCTGCACGGGGATACAGTAAGAAATACAAGAGACCCAGCAATTTAAGAGACCAACTAGTTTCCAGCCATTTTGTAAGATCTGTTAAGAAAAAAGATACTGACCCAGGCATGTACCCTTGCAGCACATGTTCAGCTTGCAAATATGTGTTGAAAACTAAAACAATAACTGATAAAACTGGAAGATTATACAAACTCCAAGCACGTTTCTCATGTAGAACTATAGGAGTGGTTTATGTGCTTTATTGCTCATGCCAGATGGCATATGTAGGTATGACCACAAGGGAGGTCAAGACACGTATCCTAGAACATGTCTATAACATTAAATATGCTCAGAGAGACAGAGACAAAGGTAAAAAAATCACCTCAGTCGCAAAACATTTTTTAATTCATCACAATGGCTCACCGAAAGGTCTAAAATACACAGTAATTCAGAAAGCATCTCTTGGTATAAGAGGTGGCAATATTGAAAAATCTTTATTGAAACTTGAATGCAAGTGGATCTACTCTCTTAATACTGTTAAACCCTCTGGTATGAATGGCTTTAATAATTATTTTGTATACTTATAATGTAATACCGGATTGTATATTTTAATAACTAAGGCCTAGATTTAGAGTTCGGCGGTAGCCGTGAAAACCAGCGTTAGAGGCTCCTAACGCTGGTTTTAGGCTACCGCCGGTATTTGGAGTCAGTCAGGAAAGGGTCTAACGCTCACTTTTCAGCCGCGACTTTTCCATACCGCAGATCCCCTTACGTCAATTGCGTATCCTATCTATTCAATGGGATCTTTCTAAAGCCGGTATTTAGAGTAATTTCTGAAGTGAGCGTTAGACATCTTACGACAAAACTCCAGCCGCCGGAAAATAGCAGGAGTTAAGAGCTTTCTGGGCTAACGCCGGTTTATAAAGCTCTTAACTACTGTGCTCTAAAGTACACTAACACCCATAAACTACCTATGTACCCCTAAACCGAGCTTCCCCCACATCGCCGCCACTCGATTAAAATTTAAAAATTAAATTAAAATCTGCTGCCCCTAACCCCGCCGACCCCTGTATTACATTTATTAACCCCTAACCTGCCCCCCACAACGTCGCCGCCAGCTACTTACAATAATTAACCCCTAATCTTCCGACCGCAAAGCGCCGCCATCTACGTTATCCTTATGTACCCCTAATCTGCTGCCCCTAACACCGCCGACCCCTATATTATATTTATTAACCCCTAATCTGCCCCCCTCAACGTCGCCGACACCTGCCTACACTTATTAACCCCTAATCTGCCGAGCGGACCTGAGCGCTACTATAATAAATGTATTAACCCCTAATCCGCCTCACTAACCCTATAATATATAGTATTAACCCCTAATCTGCCCTCCCTAACATCGTCGACACCTAACTTCAATTATTAACCCCTAATCTGATGACCGGAGCTCACCGCTACTATAATAAATGGATTAACCCCTAAAGCTAAGTCTAACCCTAACACTAACACCCCCCTAAATTAAATATAATTTAAATCTAACGAAATAAATTAACTCTTATTAAATAAATTATTCCTATTTAAAGCTAAATACTTACCTGTAAAATACATCCTAATATAGCTACAATATAAATTATAATTATATTATAGCTATTTTAGGATTTATATTTATTTTACAGGCAACTTGGTAATTATTTTAACCAGGTACAATAGCTATTTAATAGTTACCTAGTTAAAATAATAACAAATTTACCTGTAAAATAAATCCTAACCTAAGATATAATTAAACCTAACACTACCCTATCAATAAATTAATTAAATAAACTACCTACAATTACCTACAATTAACCTAACACTACACTATCAATAAATTAATTAAACACAATTCCTACAAATAAATACAATTAAATAAACTAGCTAAAGTACAAAAAATAAAAAAGAACTAAGTTACAAAAAATAAAAAAATATTTACAAACATAAGAAAAATATTACAACAATTTTAAACTAATTACACCTACTCTAAGCCCCCTAATAAAATAACAAAGCCCCCCAAAATAAAAAATTCCCTACCCTATTCTAAATTAAAAAAGGTAAAAGCTCTTTTACCTTACCAGCCCTGAACAGGGCCCTTTGCGGGGCATGCCCCAAGAATTTCAGCTCTTTTGCCTGTAAAAAAAAACATACAATACCCCCCCCAACATTACAACCCACCACCCACATACCCCTAATCTAACCCAAACCCCCCTTAAATAAACCTAACACTAAGCCCCTGAAGATCTTCCTACCTTGTCTTCACCATCCAGGTTCACCGATCCGTCCTGAAGAGCTCCTCCGATGTCCTGATCCAAGCCCAAGCGGGGGGCTGAAGAGGTCCATGATCCGGTCAAAGTCTTCATCCAAGCGGGGCAGAAGAGGATCTTCCATCCGATTGAAGTCTTCATCCAGGCGGCATCTTCTATGGTCTTCCATCCGGAGCGAAGCGGCAGGATCCTGAAGACCTCCAGCGCGGAACATCCATCCGGCCCGACGACTGAACGACGAATGACTGTTCCTTTAAGGGACGTCATCCAAGATGGCGTCCCTCGAATTCCGATTGGCTGATAGGATTCTATCAGCCAATCGGAATTAAGGTAGGAATTTTCTGATTGGCTGATGGAATCAGCCAATCAGAATCAAGTTCAATCCGATTGGCTGATCCAATCAGCCTATCAGATTGAGCTTGCATTCTATTGGCTGATCGGAACAGCCAATAGAATGCGAGCTCAATCTGATTGGCTGATTGGATCAGCCAATCGGATTGAACTTGATTCTGATTGGCTGTCCATCAGCCAATCAGAAAATTCCTACCTTAATTCCGATTGGCTGATAGAATCCTATCAGCCAATCGGAATTCGAGGGACGCCATCTTGGATGACGTCCCTTAAAGGAACAGTCATTCGTCGTTCAGTCGTCGGGCCGGATGGATGTTCCGCGCTGGAGGTCTTCAGGATCCTGCCGCTTCGCTCCGGATGGAAGACCATAGAAGATGCCGCCTGGATGAAGACTTCAATCGGATGGAAGATCCTCTTCTGCCCCGCTTGGATGAAGACTTTGACCGGATCATGGACCTCTTCAGCCCCCCGCTTGGGCTTGGATTAGGACATCGGAGGAGCTCTTCAGGACGGATCGGTGAACCTGGATGGTGAAGACAAGGTAGGAAGATCTTCAGGGGCTTAGTGTTAGGTTTATTTAAGGGGGGTTTGGGTTCGATTAGGGGTATGTGGGTGGTGGGTTGTAATGTTGGGGGGGGTATTGTATGGTTTTTTTTACAGGCAAAAGAGCTGAAATTCTTGGGGCATGCCCCGCAAAGGGCCCTGTTCAGGGCTGGTAAGGTAAAAGAGCTTTTACCTTTTTTAATTTAGAATAGGGTAGGGAATTTTTTATTTTGGGGGGCTTTGTTATTTTATTAGGGGGCTTAGAGTAGGTGTAATTAGTTTAAAATTGTTGTAATATTTTTCTTATGTTTGTAAATATTTTTTTATTTTTTGTAACTTAGTTCTTTTTTATTTTTTGTACTTTAGCTAGTTTATTTAATTGTATTTATTTGTAGGAATTGTGTTTAATTAATTTATTGATAGTGTAGTGTTAGGTTAATTGTAGGTAATTGTAGGTAGTTTATTTAATTAATTTATTGATAGGGTAGTGTTAGGTTTAATTATATCTTAGGTTAGGATTTATTTTAAAGGTAAATTTGTTATTATTTTAACTAGGTAACTATTAAATAGCTATTGTACCTAGTTAAAATAATTACCAAGTTGCCTGTAAAATAAATATAAATCCTAAAATAGCTATAATATAATTATAATTTATATTGTAGCTATATTAGGATGTATTTTACAGGTAAGTATTTAGCTTTAAATAGGAATAATTTATTTAATAAGAGTTAATTTATTTCGTTAGATTTAAATTATATTTAACTTAGGGGGGTGTTAGTGTTAGGGTTAGACTTAGCTTTAGGGGTTAATCCATTTATTATAGTAGCGGTGAGCTCCGGTCGTCAGATTAGGGGTTAATAATTGAAGTTAGGTGTCGGCGATGTTAGGGAGGGCAGATTAGGGGTTAATACTATTTATGATAGGGTTAGTGAGGCGGATTAGAGGTTAATAACTTTATTATAGTAGCGCTCAGGTCCGCTCGGCAGATTAGGGGTTAATAAGTGTAGGCAGGTGTCGGCGACGTTGTGGGGGGCAGATTAGGGGTTAATAAATATAATCTAGGGGTCGGCGGTGTTAGGGGCAGCAGATTAGGGGTACATAGGGATAACGTAGGTTGCGGCGGTTTACGGAGCGGCAGATTAGGGGTTAAAAAAATATGCAGGGGTCAGCGATAGCGGGAGCGGCAGATTAGGGGTTAATAAGTGTAAGGTTAGGGGTGTTTAGACTCGGGGTACATGTTAGAGTGTTAGGTGCAGACGTAGGAAGTGTTTCCCCATAGGAAACAATGGGGCTGCGTTAGGAGCTGAACGCTGCTTTTTTACAGGTGTTAGGTTTTTTTTCAGCTCAAACAGCCCCATTGTTTTCTATGGGGGAATCGTGCACCAGCACGTTTTTGAGGCTGGCCGCGTCCGTAAGCAACTCTGGTATCGAGAGTTGCATTTGCGGTAAAAATGCTCTACGCTCCTTTTTTGGAGCCTAACTCAGCATTTGTTTGAACTCTCGATACCAGAGTTAAATTTATGGTGCGGCCAGAAAAAAGCCCGCAGAGCGTTAACAGCCCTTCTACCGCCAAACTCCAAATCTAGGCCTATATATCGAAATGATTCACTTCCGATTTATAAACAAAATATGATGTTATGTTATTTAATCTCACTATGATATCCACATACACAGCATTATGTATTAATGCTGTTACTCTCTTGCTTCTTTTATTGAGAAGCATTATATCACATTCTTGCACTTTAACACTTGATTATCTTTATTATTCATCACTAGGTCGCTGATCTTCAAAGTCTAGTGGAATATATAACTAATCATTTAATTTGTACACACCAAGTTATTATGGTTACGATACTATAATATTGTCCAAACAACATATTTATGAGATATCTTTTTCGTTCCAACCCAAACTAACGATCATTCTGTGATCTGTTAATACTGTTTAAGAGCCATTGACATCGTCATTTTTGAAATTACAATATGGTTTTATGATTAGATTTGTCTGTATATTAGACACAGCTATTGATATCATTATAAGTTAGATCACTGTACGATACTCAGTCCTTTGTTTATACTGCTCTGTGATCATCCAATTGTCTATAAGCAGTATACACACACCCCCAGCATACAACCCGTGATTGGCTAACAGTCACTGAAGTTACTTCTTACTACTCACGCCCTCCGGTCACATGATGAGATCACACACGTCAGAACAAACAGCACTGACTGACGGATCTCTGAACGAATCAAATACCTGGCATCGGTAATGGGCAACCTATTGTGTTAGGAAGGTGGGCTCTATATGATCTTAAATAACGCCGAGTAGCGGCGGCCCGCACCCCCTCTGATGAAGCGTTCTGTGAAACGCGCGTCAGGGTTCTAGCAGGAGTAGCTCTGTCTCTCCTGTCTGCTGTTTTTAACTTGCTTACCCTTGTCTAACTGACAGTGTTCTCAAATAATAGCTCTCTTTGGGTGCCTGCTTAGAATATAAGTTAAAAGTTAAATCAGCCCTCGGATTGTAAGGGCTTAGCTTACTTTAGATATTGGCCAGCAGGCACTTGTTAATTACATGATCTCTCAGCATATTAATTATTACAAGACTGGGTTTAAGTGTTTTTAAACTTTTTTTCGCTACTTTTGTGTGAATGTTGGTTCCTAGGTATACTAATAAAGATATTAAGGTATGAATGACATGGAACTTTTTAAAATATTTGATATAATCCTTATCTGAATCTTCTATTTGGAGTTTATATGATACTAAATCTGTGGTAATCTCTGCTGTGAATCCTATTGTATTCCTTATACAATTAGTTTTTCTAGTTGTTTAGTTCTGTCTCTGAGATCCCACACCAGATATGGATCCCATTTGGTAATATTTTATATAACATATAGGTACATATATATGTGTTGTAATTCTAATATAAGGGACCATTTCTGTTATTACTTAACTCCAATTATCCCCCCAAAAACCTCTAATTCTAAAGTCCTTTAAAGGAACCTTCATTTGTCGTTCAGTCGTCGGTTGAAGAGGATGGCTCCGCGTCGGCTCCTTTGAAGATGGCTCCGCTCCGGATGGATGAAGATTGAAGACGCCACCTGGATGAAGACTTCTGCTGGATGGAGGACCTCTTCTGCGCCACTTGGATGAAGATTTCAGACCGGTTGGGTGAAGATGGCTCCAGGTAGGGTGATCTTCAGGGGGTTAGTGTTAGTTTTTTTTTAAGGGGGGTTTGGGTGGGTTAGAGTAGGGGTATGTGGGTGGTGGGTTTTAATGTTGGGGGTTGTATTTTTTTTACAGGTAAAAGAGCTGATTACTTTGGGGCAATGCCCCGCAAAAAGCCCTTTTAAGGGCTGGTAAAAGAGCTGGTTACTTTCGGCTACATTTAGAGTTCTGCGGCCAAAGGGGTGCCTTAGCAACGCGTGTTTTTTTTGCCCGCACCTTTTAAATACCGCTGGTATTTAGAGTTCACAGAAGGGCTGCGTTAGGCTCCAAAAAGGGAGTGTATAGCTTATTTACTGCCACTGCAACTCTAAATTCCAGCGGTGCTTACGGACGCGGCCAGCTTCAAAAACGTGCTCGTGCACGATATCCCCATAGGAAACAATGAGGCTGTTTGAGCTGAAAAAAAACCTAACACCTGCAAAAAAGCAGCGTTCAGCTCCTAACGCAGCCCCATTGTTTCCTATGGGGAAACACTTCCTAAGTCTGCACCTAACACCCTAACATGTACCCCGAGTCTAAACACCCCTAACCTTACACTTATTAACCCCTAATCTGCCGCCCCCGCTATCGCTGACCCCTGCATATTATTATTAACCCCTAATCTGCCGCTCCGTACACCGCCGCAACCTACGTTATCCCTATGTACCCCTAATCTGCTGCCCCTAACACCGCCGACCCCTATATTATATTTATTAACCCCTAATCTGCCGCCCCCAACGTCGCCTCCACCTACCTACAATAATTAACCCTTAATCTGCCGACCGGACCACACCGCTACTATAATAAATGTATTAACCCCTAAAGCTAAGTCTAACCCTAACACTAACACCCCCCCTAAGTTAAATATAATTTTTATCTAACAAAATAAATTAACTCTTATTAAATAAATTATTCCTATTTAAAGCTAAATACTTACCTGTAAAATAAATCCTAATATAGCTACAATATAAATTATAATTATATTGTAGCTATTTTAGGATTAATATTTATTTTACAGGCAACTTTGTAATTATTTTAGCCAGGTACAATAGCTATTAAATAGTTAATAACTATTTAATCGCTACCTAGTTAAAATAATTACAAAATGACCTGTAAAATAAATCCTAACCTAAGTTACAATTAAACCTAACACTACACTATCAATAAATAAATTAAATAAACTACCTACAATTATCTACAATTAAACCTAACACTACACTATCAATAAATTAATTAAATACAATACCTACAATTATCTACAATTAAACCTAACACTACACTATCAATAAATTAATTAAATACAATATCTACAAATAAATACAATGGAATAAACTAACTAAAGTACAAAAAATAAAAAAGAACTAAGTTACAAAAAATAAAAAAATATTTACAAACATTAGAAAAATATTACAACAATTTTAAACTAATTACACCTACTCTAAGCCCCCTAATAAAATAACAAAGCCCCCCAAAATAAAAAAATGCCCTACCCTATTCTAAATTAAAAAAGTTCAAAGCTCTTTTACCTTACCAGCCCTGAAAAGGGTTATTTGCGGGGCATGCCCCAAAGAATTCAGCACTTTTGCCTGTAAAAAAACCACATACAATACCCCCCGCCAACATTACAACCCACCACCCACATACCCCTAATCTAACCCAAACCCCCCTTAAATAAACCTAACACTAAGCCCCTGAAGATCTCCCCACCTTGTCTTCACCACACCTGGTCTTGATCGGTCCAGAGGAGCCTCCGAAGTCTTCATCCAAGCCCAAGCTGGGGCTGAAGAGTGACGTCCATCATCCGGCTGAAGTCTGGATCCAAGCGGCAAATGAAGAAGTCCATCTTCGGGAAGAAATATTCATCCTATCCGGGCAGAAGAGGACATCCGGCAAACATCTTCATCCAAGCCGCATCTTCTATGTTGTTCCATCCGATGATGACCGGCTCCATCTTGAAGACCTCCACCGCGGATCCATCCTCTTCTTCCGACGACTAGAAGACGAATGAAGGTTCCTTTAAGGGACGTCATCCAAGATGGCATCCCTTGAATTCCGATTGGCTGATAGGATTCTATCAGCCAATCGGAATTATGGTAGGAAAATTCTGATTGGCTGATGGAATCAGCCAATCAGAATCAAGTTCAATCCGATTGGCTGATCCGATCAGCCAATCAGATTGAGCTCGCATTCTATTGGCTGATCGGAACAGCCAATAGAATGCGAGCTCAATCTGATTGGCTGATTGGATCAGCCAATCGGATTGAACTTGAATCTGATTGGCTGATTCCATCAGCCAATCAGAATTTTCCTACCTTAATTCCGATTGGCTGATAGAATCCTATCAGCCAATCGGAATTCGAGGGACGCCATCTTGGATGACGTCCCTTAAAGGAACCTTCATTCGTCGTCTAGTCGTCGGAAAAAAGAGGATGGATCCGCGGTGGAGGTCTTCAAGATGGAGCCGGTCGTCATCGGATGGAACAACATAGAAGATGCGGCTTGGATGAAGATGTTTGCAGGTCCGGATGTCCTCTTCTGCCCGGATAGGATGAAGATTTCTTCCCGAAGATGGACTTCTTCATTTGCCGCTTGGATCCAGACTTCAGCCGGATGATGGACGTCACTCTTCAGCCCCAGCTTAGGCTTGGATGAAGACTTCGGAGGCTCCTCTGGACCGATCGGGACCCGGTGTGGTGAAGACAAGGTAGGGAGATCTTCAGGGGCTTAGTGTTAGGTTTATTTAAGGGGGGTTTGGGTTAGATTAGGGGTATGTGGGTGGTGGGTTGTAATATTGGGGGGGGTATTGTATGTGTTTTCTTTACAGGCAAAAGAGCTGAATTCTTTGGGGCATGCCCTGCAAATGGCCCTTTTCAGGGCTGGTAAGGTAAAAGAGCTTTGAACTTTTTTAATTTAGAATAGGGTAGGGCATTTTTTTATTTTGGGGGACTTTGTTATTTTATTAGGGGGCTTAGAGTAGGTATAAGTAGTTTAAAATTGTTGTAATATTTTTCTAATGTTTGTAAATATTTTTTTTATTTTTTGTAACTTAGTTCTTTTTTATTTTTTGTACTTTAGTTAGTTTATTCCATTGTATTTATTTGTAGGTATTGTATTTAATTAATTTATTGATAGTGTAGTGTTAGGTTTAATTGTAACTTAGGTTAGGATTTATTTTACAGGTCATTTTGTAATT
Organism: Bombina bombina; assembly: GCF_027579735.1. Lineage (NCBI taxonomy): Eukaryota > Metazoa > Chordata > Amphibia > Anura > Bombinatoridae > Bombina > Bombina bombina. The sequence continues at coordinate 253,688,223 of NC_069507.1, forward strand.
ATTTTAACTAGGTAGCTATTAAATAGTTATTAACTATTTAATAGCTATTGTACCTGGTTAAAATAATTACAAAGTTGCCTGTAAAATAAATATTAATCCTAAAATAGCTACAATATAATTATAACTTATATTGTAGCTATATTAGGATTTATTTTAAAGGTAAGTATTTAGCTTTAAATAGGAATAATTTATTTAATAAGAGTTAATTTATTTCGTTAGATAAAAATTATATTTAACTTAGGGGGGTGTTAGTGTTAGGGTTAGACTTAGCTTTAGGGGTTAATACATTTATTATAGTAGCGGTGTGGTCCGGTCGGCAGATTAGGGGTTAATTATTGTAGGTAGGTGGAGGCGACGTTGGGGGCGGCAGATTAGGGGTTAATAAATATAATATAGGGGTCGGCTGTGTTAGGGGCAGCAGATTAGGGGTACATAGGGATAATGTAGGTTGCGGCAGTGTACGGAGTGGCAGATTAGGGGTTAAAGATTTTTAATAGAGTGGCGGCGATGTGGGGGGACCTCGGTTTAGGGGTACATAGGTAGTTTATGGGTGTTAGTGTACTTTAGAGCACAGTAGTTAAGAGCTTTATAAACCGGCGTTAGCCCAGAAAGCTCTTAACTACTGACTTTTTTCTTCGGCTGGAGTTTTGTCATTATATTTCTAACGCTCACTTCAGCCACGACTCTAAATACCGGCGTTAGGAAGATCCCATTGAAAAGATAGGATACGCAAATGGCGTAGGGGGATGTGCGGTATGGAAAAGTCGCGGCTGCAAAGTGAGCGTTAGACCCTTTCCTGACTGACTCTAAATACCAGCGGTAGCCCAAAACCAGCGTTAGGAGCCTCTAACGCTGGTTTTGACAGCTAGCGCCCAACTCTAAATCTAGCCGTAAGTAATTTAGACTAGGGTAGGGCATTTTTTTATTTTGGGGGACTTTATTATTTTATTAGGGGGCTTAGATTAGGTGTAATTAGTTTAAACTTCTTGTAATTCTTTTTTATTTTCTGTAATTTAGTGGGGGTGGTTTTTGTACTATAGTTTAGTTTATTTAATTTAATTTAATTTTAGATAATTGTAGGTAATTTATTTAATTTATTCAATGATATTGTAGTGTTAGGTTTAATTGTAACTTAGGTTAGGATTTCTTTTACAGGTAATTTTGTAAGTATTTTAGCTAGGTAGTTATTAAATAGTTATTAACTATTTAATAGCTATTGTACCTAGTTAAAATAAATACAAAGTTGCCTGTAAAATAAAAATAAATCCTAAAATAGCTACAATATATTTATTAGTTATATTGTAGCTATCTTAGGGTTTATTTTACAGGTAAGTATTTAGTTTTAATAGGAATAATTTAGTTAATAATAGTAAGTTTTATTTAGATTTATTAAAATAATATTAAAGTTAGGGGGGTGTTAGTGTTAGACTTAGGTTTAGGGGTTAATAAGTTTAATATAGGTGGCGGCGGTATAGGGGGTCTGGATAGGGGTTAATAATTTTAATATAGGTGGCGGCGGGGTCCGGGAGCAGCAGTTTAGGGGTTAAACATTTAATTTAGTTGCGGCGGGGTCCGGGAGTGGCGGTTTAGGGGTTAATGAGTTTAATGTAGGTTGCGGCGTTGTAGTGGGGGGCAGGATAGGGGATAATAACTTTAATATAGGTAGTGGTGGGCTCTGGGTGCGGCGTTTTAGGGGTTAAACAATTTATTTAGTTGCCACAGGGTCCGGGGTCCACAGGATAGGGGTTAATAACTTGAATATAGGTGGTGGCGGTGTAGTGGGGGGCAGGATAGGGGTTAATAGGTATAATGTAGGTGGCGGCGGGGTCCGGGAGCGGCGGTTTAGGGGTTAATACATTTATTATACAGGGAGTGCAGAATTATTAGGCAAGTTGTATTTTTGAGGATTAATTTTATTATTGAACAACAACCATGTTCTCAATGAACCCAAAAAACTCATTAATATCAGAGCTGAATAGTTTTGGAAGTAGTTTTTAGTTTGTTTTTAGTTATAGCTATTTTAGGAGGATATCTGTGTGTGCAGGTGACTATTACTGTGCATAATTATTAGGCAACTTAACAAAAAACAAATATATACCCATTTCAATTATTTAATTTTACCAGTGAAACCAATATAACATCTCACCATTCACAAATATACATTTCTGACATTCAAAAACAAAACAAAAACAAATCAGTGACCAATATAGCCACCTTTCTTTGCAAGGACACTCAAAAGCCTGCCATCCATGCATTCTGTAAGTGTTTTGATCTGTTCACCATCAACATTGCGTGCAGCAGCAACCACAGCCTCCCAGACACTGTTCAGAGAGGTGTACTGTTGTCCCTCCTTGTAAATCTCACATTTGATGATGGACCACAGGTTCTCAATGGGGTTCAGATCAGGTGAACAAGGAGGCCATGTCATTAGATTTTCTTCTTTTATACCCTTTCTTGCCAGCCACGCTGTGGAGTACTTGGACGCATGTGATGGAGCATTGTCCTGCATGAAAATCATGTTCTTCTTGAAGGATGCAGACTTCTTCCTGTACCACTGCTTGAAAAAGGTGTCTTCCAGAAACTGGCAGTAGGACTGGGAGTTGAGCTTGACTCAATCCTCAACCCGAAAAGGCCCCACAAGCTCATCTTTGATGATACCAGCCCAAACCAGTACTCCACCTCCACCTTGCTGGCGTCTGAGTCGGACTGGAGCTCTCTGCCCTTTACCAATCCAGCCACGGGCCCATCCATCTGGCCCATCAAGACTCACTCTCATTTCATCAGTCCATAAAACCTTAGAAAAATCAGTCTTGAGATATTTCTTGGCCCAGTCTTGACGTTTCAGCTTGTGTGTCTTGTTCAGTGGTGGTCGTCTTTCAGCCTTTCTTACCTTGGCCATGTCTCTGAGTATTGCACACCTTGTGCTTTTGGGCACTCCACTGATGTTGCAGCTCTGAAATATGGCCAAACTGGTGGCAAGTGGCATCTTGGCAGCTGCACGCTTGACTTTTCTCAGTTCATGGGCAGTTATTTTGCGCCTTGGTTTTTCCACACGCTTCTTGCGACCCTGTTGACTATTTTGAATGAAACGCTTGATTGTTCGATGATCACGCTTCAGAAGCTTTGCAATTTTAAGAGTGCTGCATCCCTCTGCAAGATATCTCACTATTTTTGACTTTTCTGAGCCTGTCAAGTCCTTCTTTTGACCCATTTTGCCAAAGGAAAGGAAGTTGCCTAATAATTATGCACACCTAATATAGGGTGTTGATGTCATTAGACCACACCCCTTCTCATTACAGAGATGCACATCACCTAATATGCTTAATTGGTAGTAGGCTTTCGAGCCTATACAGCTTGGAGTAAGACAACATGCATAAAGAGGATGATGTGGTCAAAATACTAATTTGCCTAATAATTCTGCACTCACTGTAGATCAATAGATGCAATATAGATTTGATAGATACGAATTACATAGATCAATAGATTCAATATAGATTTGATAGATACGATTTACATAGATCAAAAGATGCAATATACATTTGATAGATACGAATTACATAGATCAATAGATGCAATATACATTTGATAGATACGAATTACATAGATCAAAAGATGCAATATACATTTGATAGATACGAATTACATAGATCGATAGATGCAATATACATTTGATAGATATGAATTACATAGATCAATAGATGCAATATACATTTGATAGATACGAATTACATAGATCAAAAGATGCAATATACATTTGATAGATACGAATTACATAGATCGAGGGTGTTGATGTCATTAGACCACACCCCTTCTCATTACAGAGATGCACATCACCTAATATGCTTAATTGGTAGTAGGCTTTCGAGCCTATACAGCTTGGAGTAAGACAACATGCATAAAGAGGATGATGTGGTCAAAATACTCATTTGCCTAATAATTCTGCACTCCCTGTAAGTTACCTCCCCAGTTATATGAGATCTCAGGCAAGGGGCTTTCACATAGAGATACATACATAAACATGTCTAAGGATGTATATGTGTGTGTATATATATCGTATATACAGTATTTATATATATATATATATATATATATATATATATATATATATATATATATATGTGTGTGTGTGTACATATGTATTTATATGTACATATATTTATTTACAGACATATATACACATATAAACGCATAAATATATATGTACACACATACAGACATATATAAGTGCATTGGAGCCCTTTACAGTTAATAAGAAGAAAACATGTAAAAACATATTTATGCAATACTCATTTTTAATAAAATGTTCTACTGTGTTTGTACTGCAAATATTTGACATTCAAAGAGAGCACTCTCACTTCCAAAATTAATGAATGCCAGGGTGCCAGCAGGTAAGTATATGAATGAAGGAAGGCACTCTCTGGTCTTTTGAGTAAATATTTTAATAAATCAAGCGTGACGTTTCGGGGACACACTCCCCTTCCTCAGACAAACACAAACAGCATTCAACTGAAAATGTAAACAAAACAAGCCCCTCCCCCAGTGAAAAAATTGCGCCAAAACAGTTACCATGGTGATCCTCAATAAACAAGTACTCCTTAATTAATGCCTTGTGCCTAGTGCATAATACTAAATATCAACAGAGCTTTATACAAGCATATGTAATAACATATACTGCAAGTGTCAAAAACTGCATGTGACAAAAAACATTCTCATTCTCATAATATACTGTGTATAAATATAATCACAAAATTTCGCCCGAACCTTTAAAATACCGCTGGTATTTAGAGTTCACAGAAGGGCTGCGTTAGGCTCCAAAAAGGGAGTGTATAGCATATTTACCGCCACTGCAACTCTAAATTCCAGCGGTGTTTACGGACGCGGCCAGCTTAAAAAACGTGCTCGTGCATGATTTCCCCATAGGAAACAATGGGGCTGTTTGAGCTGAAAAAAAACCTAACACCTGCAAAAAAGCAGCGTTCAGCTCCTAACGCAGCCCCATTGTTTCCTATGGGGAAACACTTCCTAAGTCTGCACCTAAAACCCTAACATGTACCCCGAGTCTAAACACCCCTAACCTTACACTTATTAACCCCTAATCTGCCGCCCCCGCTATCGCTGACCCCTGCATATTATTATTAACCCCTAATCTGCCGCTCCGTACACCGCCGCAACCTACGTTATCCCTATGTACCCCTAATCTGCTGCCCCTAACACCGCCGACCCCTATAATATATTTATTAACCCCTAATCTTCCGTCCCCAACGTCGCCTCCACCTACCTACAATAATTAACCCTTAATCTGCCGACCGGACCACACCGCTACTATAATAAATGTATTAACCCCTAAAGCTAAGTCTAACCCTAACACTAACACCCCCTAAGTTAAATATAATTTTTATCTAACTAAATAAATTAACTCTTATTAAATAAATTATTCCTATTTAAAGCTAAATACTTACCTGTAAAATAAATCCTAATATAGCTACAATATAAATTATAATTATATTGTAGCTATTTTAGGATTAATATTTATTTTACAGGCAACTTTGTAATTATTTTAACCAGGTACAATAGCTATTAAATAGTTAATAACTATTTAATAGCTACCTAGTTAAAATAATTACAAAATGACCTGTAAAATAAATCCTAACCTAAGTTGCAATTAAACCTAACACTACAATATCAATAAATAAATTAAATAAACTACAGACAATTATCTACAATTATCTACAATTAAACCTAACACTACACTATCAATAAATTAATTAAATACAATACCTACAATTATCTACAATTAAACCTAACACTACACTATCAATACATTAATTAAATACAATATCTACAAATAAATACAATGGAATAAACTAACTAAAGTACAAAAAATAAAAAAGAACTAAGTTACAAAAAATAAAAAAATATTTACAAACATTAGAAAAATATTACAACAATTTTAAACTAATTACACCTACTCTAAGCCCCCTAATAAAATAGCAAAGCCCCCAAAAATAAAAAAATGCCCTACCCTATTCTAAATTAAAAAAGTTCAAAGCACTTTTACCTTACCAGCCCTGAAAAGGGCCATTTGCGGGGCATGCCCCAAAGAATTCAGCTCTTTTGCCTGTAAAAAAAACACATACAATACCCCCCCCAACATTACAACCCACCACCCACATACCCCTAATCTAACCCAAACCCCCCTTAAATAAACCTAACACTAAGCCCCTGAAGATCTCCATACCTTGTCTTCACCACACCGGGTCCCGATCAGTCCAGAGGAGCCTCCGAAGTCTTCATCCAAGCCCAAGCTGGGGCTGAAGAGTGACGTCCATCATCCGGCTGAAGTCTGGATCCAAGCGGCAAATGAAGAAGTCCATCTTCGGGAAGAAATCTTCATCCTATCCGGGCAGAAGAGGACATCCGGACCGGCAAACATCTTCATCCAAGCCGCATTTTCTATGTTGTTCCATCCGATGATGACCGGCTCCATCTTGAAGATCTCCACCGCGGATCCATCCTCTTCTTCCGACGACTAGAAGACGAATGAAGGTTCCTTTAAGGGACGTCATCCAAGATGGCGTCCCTCAAATTCCGATTGGCTGATAGGATTCTATCAGCCAATCGGAATTAAGGTAGGAAAATTCTGATTGGCTGATGGAATCAGCCAATCAGAATCAAGTTCAATCCGATTGGCTGATCCGATCAGCCAATCAGATTGAGCTCGCATTCTATTGGCTGATCGGAACAGTCAATAGAATGCGAGCTCAATCTGATTGGCTGATTGGATCAGCCAATCGGATTGAACTTGAATCTGATTGGATGATTCCATCAGCCAATCAGAATTTTCCTACCTTAATTCCGATTGGCTGATAGAATCCTATCAGCCAATCGGAATTCGAGGGATGCCATCTTGGATGACGTCCCTTAAAGGAACCTTCATTCGTCGTCTAGTCGTCGGAAAAAGAGGATGGATCGGCGGTGGAGGTCTTCAAGATGGAGCCGGTCGTCATCGGATGGAACAACATAGAAGATGCGGCTTGGATGAAGATGTTTGCCGGTCCGGATGTCCTCTTCTGCCCGGATAGGATGAAGATTTCTTCCCGAAGATGGACTTCTTCATTTGCCGCTTGGTGCAATAACCCTAAGTATCTCTTTCATGAAATACAAAAATTTGTATATGTAGGTATTCCTATTTATGCAGTTAACAATAGTGAATGATAACTGATACCTCTTAGGAATAACCATAAAAGGATAATGAAATGAAGAGTAAGCTTGAAGTCACAGATATTCACAGAAGCATATACCTGGACTCATATAACATACTCCGGTATTGGAATCTGTTTAAAGAACTTGTAATTTCCTTCACTGTTAGACAGCTTAGTGATAGTATGAGTCGCTAAGTTACTAGTGTGGAAACAGGAATGGTTAAGTAGTTTTCACCAATAAACATGTAGTAAGTCGCTTAAGACAGATCAATTAGACTTTAGCTCTATTAGTTTTCATAGACACTAAATTTAACAGATAATTGAAGTAGTCACTTAAGCTAAGTACTTGTGTTATTTCCCCAAGGTCTAGTGATGGTAGGTAAGGTCCGTTTTAGGTGAGAGGAGCTGCTGAGCGGTATCACTTGTTTGGTAACTCTCCGGCTTTCTCTGTCTGTGCTGGCAGCGGGTTCTGACTTCCGCATCCACACGCTGCAGGAGTTGTGACGTCAGCGTGCAGGGGATCAGCATGTGAGAGAGGAACTCTGAAGAGCGGTTTTCAAATGAGATTTGTCTCAGTAAGAGGTAAAGGGTAAAATGTTCAAGTACTGAGTTAGAATACTGGTGATCTGATTCTTTTGTATTCCAATTGCTTTACTTAGGAGCTTTAGGCAAAGATCGTTGAAGGTACACTTTTCCTATGCGTTTGCAATTATCAAGCACCTGTATAGTGCGTAAGTCCCTCCTTATATAGATGATCAGGTAGGTGAGACTGAGTAATCCTTAAAGGGCCAGATATTACCACATATAATCTACTAAAGGAGAAGATATATGACAGATCCCTCCCGTCAGGATGCCCTCCATCCTCCAGCAGCACCTGGTTTCATAGGATTTTTGGTATGAAATTCTGAAAGTAGTTGAGGAGCATGAAGGTTAGAATGTCGTACCCAAGAATCTTCTTCTGGACCATAACCCTTCCAGTGAACAAGATATTCAACTTTTCTCCAACGTATACGGGAGTCGAGGATTTGTTCTATTTCGTATTCAGATTGATCTGGTTCGGTTGCGACAGGGGGGTTGGCATTTGGCGGTTGTCTGTTGTCAGTTCCAAGGAAAGGTTTCAGGAGGGATACATGAAAGGATGGATGTATTCTTAGTGTTGGTGGAAGTTTGAGAGTGACAGCATTCGGATTGATGATCTTTATGATGGTATATGGCCCAATGAATTGATTTGCGAGTTTTTTACAGGGTACCGTGAGTCTAAAGTGTTTTGTAGAGAGTAAAACTCTGTCTCCAACTTTAAAAGTTGGAGGGTTACATCTTTTTGTATCGTAATATCTTTTTTGAGTGGATTTGGCATCTTCTAGATGTCTTTTTAATAGTGTTAGAGAGGCCTTGATGTTTTGAGAGTAATCTGTGACGGTAGGATTGTTGGATACAAGGTCTCGACCTGGAAGAGACTTAGGATGATATCCATAGGTAGCATGGAATGGTGAAGTTTTGGTGGACAGATTTATTGAATTATTATACGCGAATTCAGCTAATGGTAGCCACTCCGCCCAGTCGTCTTGAAGATGGGAAACGTAACACCGAAGGTATTGTTCCAATGTTTGGTTGGTACGTTCAGTCAATCCATTGGATTGAGGGTGGAAGGCGGTAGTGAGTCTTGACAAGTATTCAACATAATTCCTTCCAAAATTTGGAGGTGAATTGTGTCACACGGTCCGATACGATGGAAGTGGGTAGACCATGGAGTTTCACTACATGAGACATGAAAATTTTTGCAGTGGTGATGGCAGTTGGTAATGATTTTAATGGGATGAAATGTGCTAATTTGGTGAGATGATCGATGACCACTAGAATGGTGATGTATTGGTTTGAAGGGGGCAATTCTACTATGAAGTCCATAGCTATCATAGACCAAGGAACCTCTGGAATGGGTAAGGAACACATAAGACCAAATGGTTTATGATGGTCTTTCTTGTTTCGAGCGCATGTATCGCACTTGGTCACATAATCGACTACATCCTGGATTAGATGTGGCCACCAAAAAGTCCTTTTGAGGAGTTCCAATGTTTTTGTGATACCGGGGTGTCCTGAGAGTGGGGTGTCATGGTAATGTCGTATGAGTTCTTGGCGTAAAGATGATGGTATGTAGGTTTTGTTCTTGGGAGTCAATAACCCTGTTTTTTCATTCTTTTCACAGAATGAAGGAATATCCGTATCTGATTGTAAAGTGTTTAATATCTCTGCGAGTAAGGTTGTTGCTGAGGCGATGATTTTTTGGGGAGCTATGATATACTTTTTCTCTGGTTCCTCTGTGGATGGTTCAAGAGATCTGGAGAGAGCGTCTGCCTTAACATTCTTAGAACCTGGTCTGTAGGTTATTAAGAATTCAAACCTGTCAAGAAATAGAGCCCACCGAACCTGTCTGGACGAAAGAGTTTTATTGTTCTTGAGATATTGGAGATTCTTGTGATCGGTGAAGATATAGAATGGTTTGGAGGTGCCTTCGAGTAGATACTTCCAATGTTCCAAGGCACATTTAATGGCTAACAATTCTTTATCTCCTACGGAGTAGTTCTGTTCTGCATTTGTGAGTGTTCTTGAATAATATGCAACTGGATGAAGGTTGGGATTATTTAAGGATTGTTGAGAGAGTACAGCCCCGATTCCAGCGTTAGAGGCATCGACCTCTACTGTAAATTGGTAGTCTGGATGAGGGAGTTGTAAAATTGGTGAGGAGGAGAATTTCCTTTTTAAGAGTTCGAATGCAACTTGAGCTTCCTTATTCCATAAGAATTTTTGTTTACCAGTTAACCTGGTTAGTGGTTTGACAATGGTAGAGACATTTTTTATAAATCGTCTATAAAAGTTGGCAAACCCAAGGAAACGTTGTAATGATTTTACTGAAGTGGGTTTAGCCCATTTGAGTATAGCGGAAACCTTTTCGGGATCCATTATTTGTTAATAATTTTTAGGCTTGATAATTCTGCGTGAAATAATCATTCATTAAGCGTTTGAGTGTATTGTTTTCAGTCTTTAATTCGTTTAAACCCTGTGCAAGTAGTTCAACTTTTTGATTTAGAGTGCCAATTTCATTGGTCATTTGTGCAGGATCCATTATTTGTTCTGCAATAACCCTAAGTATCTCTTTCATGAAATACAAAAATTTGTATATGTAGGTATTCCTATTTATGCAGTTAACAATAGTGAATGATAACTGATACCTCTTAGGAATAACAATAAAAGGATAATGAAATGAAGAGTAAGCTTGAAGTCACAGATATTCACAGAAGCATATACCTGGACTCATATAACATACTCCGGTATTGGAATCTGTTTAAAGAACTTGTAATTTCCTTCACTGTTAGACAGCTTAGTGATAGTATGAGTCGCTAAGTTACTAGTGTGGAAACAGGAATGGTTAAGTAGTGTTCACCAATAAACATGTAGTAAGTCGCTTAAGACAGATCAATTAGACTTTAGCTCTATTAGTTTTCATAAACACTAAATTTAACAGATAATTGAAGTAGTCACTTAAGCTAAGTACTTGTGTTATTTCCCCAAGGTCTAGTGATGGTAGGTAAGGTCCGTTTTAGGTGAGAGGAGCTGCTGAGCGGTATCACTTGTTTGGTAACTCTCCGGCTTTCTCTGTCTGTGCTGGCAGCGGGTTCTGACTTCCGCATCCACACGCTGCAGGAGTTGTGACGTCAGCGTGCAGGGGATCAGCGTGTGAGAGAGGAACTCTGAAAAGCGGTTTTCAAATGAGATTTGTCTCAGTAAGAGGTAAAGGGTAAAATGTTCAAGTACTGAGTTAGAATACTGGTGATCTGATTCTTTTGTATTCCAATTGCTTTACTTAGGAACTTTAGGCTAATATCGTTGAAGGTACTCTTTTCCTATGCATTTGCAATTATCAAGCACCTGTATAGTGCTTAAGTCCCTCCTTATATAGATGATCAGGTAGGTGAGACTGAGTAATCCTTAAAGGGCCAGATATTACCACAGATAATCTACTAAAGGAGTAGATATATGACACTTGGATCCAGACTTCAGCCGGATGATGGACGTCACTCTTCAGCCCCAGCTTGGGCTTGGATGAAGACTTCGGAGGCTCCTCTGGACCGATCGGGACCCGGTGTGGTGAAGACAAGGTAGGGAGATCTTCAGGGGCTTAGTGTTAGGTTTATTTAAGGGGGGTTTGGGTTAGATTAGGGGTATGTGGGTGGTGGGTTGTAATATGGGGGGGGGGGGTATTGTATGTGTTTTTTTTACAGGCAAAAGAGCTGAATTCTTTGGGGCATGCGCCGCAAATGGCCCTTTTCAGGGCTGGTAAGGTAAAAGAGCTTTGAACTTTTTTAATTTAGAATAGGGTAGGGCATTTTTTTTATTTTGGGGGGCTTTGTTATTTTATTAGGGGGCTTAGAGTAGGTGTAATTAGTTTAAAATTGTTTTAATATTTTTCTAATGTTTGTAAATATTTTTTTATTTTTTGTAACTTAGTTCTTTTTTATTTTTTGTACTTTAGTTAGTTTATTCCATTGTATTTATTTGTAGATATTGTATTTAATTAATGTATTGATAGTGTAGTGTTAGGTTTAATTGTAGATAATTGTAGGTAGTTTATTTAATTTATTTATTGATAGTGTAGTGTTAGGTTTAATTGTAACTTAGGTTAGGATTTATTTTACAGGTCATTTTGTAATTATTTTAACTAGGTAGCTATTAAATAGTTATTAACTATTTAATAGCTATTGTACCTGGTTAAAATAATTACAAAGTTGCCTGTAAAATAAATATTAATCCTAAAATAGCTACAATATAATTATAATTTATATTGTAGCTATATTAGGATTTATTTTACAGGTAACTATTTAGCTTTAAATAGGAATAATTTATTTAATAAGAGTTAATTTATTTCGTTAGATAAAAATTATATTTAACTTAGGGGGGTGTTAGTGTTAGGGTTAGACTTAGCTTTAGGGGTTAATACATTTATTATAGTAGCGGTGTGGTCCGGTCGGCAGATTAAGGGTTAATTATTGTAGGTAGGTGTAGGCGACGTTGGGGGCTGCAGATTAGGGGTTAATAAATATAATATAGGGGTCGGCTGTGTTAGGGGCAGCAGATTAGGGGTACATAGGGATAATGTAGGTTGCGGCGGTGTACGGAGCGGCAGAATAGGGGTTAAAAAAATTTAATAGAGTGGGGGCGATGTGGGGGGACCTCGGTTTAGGGGTACATAGGTAGTTTATGGGTGTTAGTGTACTTTAGAGCACAGTAGTTAAGAGCTTTATAAACCGGCGTTAGCCCAGAAAGCTCTTAACTACTGACTTTTTTCCGCGGCTGGAGTTTTGTCGTTAGATTTCTAACGCTCACTTCAGCCACGACTCTAAATACCGGCGTTAGGAAGATCCCATTGAAAAGATAGGATACGCAAATGGCGTAGGGGGATCTGCGGTATGGAAAAGTCGCGGCTGCAAAGTGAGTGTTAGACCCTTTCCTAACTGACTCTAAATACCAGCGGTAGCCCAAAACCAGCGTTAGGAGCCTCTAACACTGGTTTTGACGGCTAGCGCCCAACTCTAAATCTAGCCGTAAGTAATTTAGACTAGGGTAGGGCATTTTTTTATTTTGGGGGACTTTATTATTTTATTAGGGGGCTTAGATTAGGTGTAATTAGTTTAAACTTCTTGTAATTCTTTTTTATTTTCTGTAATTTAGTGGGGGTGGTTTTTGTACTATAGTTTAGTTTATTTAATTTAATTTAATTTTAGATAATTGTAGGTAATTTATTTAATTTATTCAATGATAGTGTAGTGTTAGGTTTAATTGTAACTTAGGTTAGGATTTCTTTTACAGGTAATTTTGTAAGTATTTTAGCTAGGTAGTTATTAAATAGTTATTAACTATTTAATAGCTATTGTACCTAGTTAAAATAAATACAAAGTTGCCTGTAAAATAAAAATAAATCCTAAAATAGCTACAATATATTTATTAGTTATATTGTAGCTATCTTAGGCCTAGATTTAGAGTTTGGCGTTAGCCGTGAAAACCAGCGTTAGAGGCTCCTAACGCTGGTTTTAGGCTACCGCCGGTATTTGGATTCACTCAAAATAGGGTCTAACGCTCACTTTCCAGCCGCGACTTTTCCATACCGTCGATCCCCTTACGTAAATTGCGTATCCTATCTTTTCAATGGGATTTTTATAACTCCGGTATTTAGAGTCGTTTCTGAAGTGAGCGTTAGAATTCTAACGACAAAACTCCAGCCGCAGGAAAAAAGTCAGTAGTTAAGAGCTTTCTGGGCTAACGCCGGTTTCTAAAGCTCTTAACTACTGTACTCTAAAGTACACTAACACCCATAAACTACCTATGTACCCCTAAACTGAGGTCCCCCCACATCGCCGACACTCGAAAAAAATGTTTTAACCCCCAATCTGCCGACCGCCACCTACGTTATCCTTATGTACCCCTAATCTGCTGCCCCTAACACCGCCGACCCCTGTATTATATTTATTAACCCCTAATCTGCCCCCCTCAACGTCGCCTCCACCTGCCTACACTTATTAACCCCTAATCTTCCGACCGGACCTGAGCGCTACTATAATAAAGTTATTAACCCCTAATCCGCCTCACTAACCCTATAATAAATAGTATTAACCCCTAATCTGCCCTCCCTAACATCGCCGACACCTAACTTCAATTATTAACCCCTAATCTGCCGACCGAATCTCGCCGCTATTCTAATAAATGTATTAACCCCTAAAGCTAAGTCTAACCATAATACTAACACCCCCCTAAGTTAAATATAATTTAAATCTAACGAAATTAATTAACTCTTATTAAATAAATTATTCCAATTTAAAGCTAAATACTTACCTGTAAAATAAATCCTAATATAGCTACAATATAAATTATAATTATATTATAGCTATTTTAGGATTTATATTTATTTTACAGGTAACTTTGTATTTATTTTAACCAGGTACAATAGCTATTAAATAGTTAAGAACTATTTAATAGCTAAAATAGTTAAAATAATTACAAATTTACCTGTAAAAGAAATCCTAACCTAAGTTACAAATAAACCTAACACTAGACTATCAATAAATTAATTAAATAAACTACCTACAATTACCTACAATTAACCTAACACTACACTATCAATAAATTAATTAAATACAATTGCTACAAATAAATACAAATAAATAAACTAGCTAAAGTACAACAAATAAAAAAGAACTAAGTTACAAAAAATAAAAAAATATTCACAAACATAAGAAAAATATTACAACAATTTTAAACTAATTACACCTACTCTAAGCCCCCTAATAAAATAACAAAGCCCCCCAAAATAAAAAAATGCCCTACCCTATTCTAAATTACTAAAGTTCAAAGCTCTTTTACCTTACCAGCCCTGAACAGGGCCCTTTGCATGCCCCAAGAAATTCAGCTCTTTTGCCTGTAAAAAAAAACATACAATACCCCCCCCCCAACATTACAACCCACCACCCACATACCCCTAATCTAACCCAAACCCCCCTTAAATAAACCTAACACTAAGCCCCTGAAGATCATCCTACCTTATCTTCACCATACCAGGTTCACCGATCGGTCCAGAAGAGCTCCTCCGATGTCCTGATCCAAGCCCAAGCGGGGGGCTGAAGAGGTCCATGATCCGGCTGAAGTCTTCATCCAAGCGGGCTAGAAGAGGTCTTCCATCCGATTGAAGTCTTCATCCAAGCGGCATCCATCCGGAGCGAAGCGGCAGCATCCTGAAGACCTCCACCGCGGAATCATCCATCCTGGCCGACGACTGAACGAGGAATGACGGTTCCTTTAAATGACGTCATCCAAGATGGCGTCCCTCGAATTCCGATTGGCTGATAGGATTCTATCAGCCAATCGGAATTAAGGTAGGAATATTTTGATTGGCTGATGGAATCAGCCAATCAGAATCAAGTTCAATCCGATTGGCTGATCCGATCAGCCAATCAGATTGAGCTCGCATTCTATTGGCTGTTCCGATCAGCCAATAGAATACAAGCTCAATCTGATTGGCTGATTGGATCAGCCAATCGGATTGAACTTGATTCTGATTGGCTGATTCCATCAGCCAATCAGAATATTCCTACCTTAATTCCGATTGGTCTTCAGGATGCTGCCGCTTCGCTCCGGATGGATGCCGCTTGGATGAAGACTTCAATCGGATGGAAGACCTCTTCTGGCCCGCTTGGATGAAGACTTCAGCCGGATCATGGACCTCTTCAGCCCCCCGCTGAAGGTAATTGTAGGTAGTTTATTTAATTAATTTATTGATAGTCTAGTGTTAGGTTTATTTGTAACTTAGATTAGGATTTCTTTTACAGGTAAATTTGTAATTATTTTAACTATTTTAGCTATTAAATAGTTCTTAACTATTTAATAGCTATTGTACCTGGTTAAAATAAATACAAAGTTACCTGTAAAATAAATATAAATCCTAAAATAGCTATAATATAATTATAATTTATATTGTAGCTATATTAGGATTTATTTTACAGGTAAGTATTTAGCTTTAAATTGGAATAATTTATTTAATAAGAGTTAATTAATTTCGTTAGATTTAAATTATATTTAACTTAGGGGGGTGTTAGTATTAGGGTTAGACTTAGCTTTAGGGGTTAATACATTTATTAGAATAGCGGCGAGATTCGGTCGGCAGATTAGGGGTTAATAATTGAAGTTAGGTGTCGGCGATGTTAGGGAGGGCAGATTAGGGGTTAATACTATTTATGATAGGGTTAGTGAGGCGGATTAGGGGTTAATAATTTTATTATAGTAGCGCTCAGGTCCGGTCGGCAGATTAGGGGTTAATAAGTGTAGGCAGGTGGAGGCGACGTTGTGGGGGGCAGATTAGGGGTTAATAAATATAATATAGGGGTCGGCAGTGTTAGGGGCAGCAGATTAGGGGTACATAGGGATAATGTAAGTAGCGGCGGTTTACGGAGCGGCAGATTAGGGGTTAATAATAATATGCAGGGGTCAGCGATAGCGGGGGCAGCAGATTAGGGGTTAATAAGTGTAAGGTTAGGGGTGTTTAGACTTGGGGTACATGTTAGAGTGTTAAGTGCAGACGTAGGAAGGGTTACCGCATAGCAAACAATGGGGCTGCGTTAGGAACTGAACGCGGCTTTTTTTCAGGTGTTTGGTTTTTTTTCAGCTCAAACAGCCCCATTGTTTCCTATGGGGGAATCGTGCACGAGCACGTTTTTGAGGCTGGCCGCGTCCGTAAGCAACTCTGGTATCGAGAGTTGAAGCTGCGTTAAAAATGCTCTACGCTCCTTTTTTGGAGCCTAACGCAGCCTTTATGTGGACTCTCGATACCAGAGTTATTTTTATGGTGCGGCCAGAAAAAAGCCGGCGTTAGTTTTTCGGGTCGTTACCGACAAAACTCCAAATCTAGGCCTTAGGGTTTATTTTACAGGTAAGTATTTAGTTTTAATAGGAATAATTTAGTTAATAATAGTAAGTTTTATTTAGATTTATTAAAATAATATAAAAGTTAGGGGGGTGTTAGTGTTAGACTTAGGTTTAGGGGTTAATAAGTTTAATATAGGTGGGGGCGGTATAGGGGGTCTGGATAGGGGTTAATAAGTTTAATATAGGTGGCGTCGGGGTCCGGGAGCGGCAGTTTAGGGGTTAAACATTTAATTTAGTTGCGGCGGGGTCCGGGAGTGGCGGTTTAGGGGTTAATGAGTTTAATGTAGGTTGCGGCGTTGTAGTGGGGGGCAGGATAGGGGATAATAACTTTAATATAGGTAGTGGTGGGCTCTGGGTGCGGTGTTTTAGGGGTTAAACAATTTATTTAGTTGCCGCAGGGTCCGGGATCCACAGGATAGGGGTTAATAACTTGAATATAGGTGGTGGCGGTGTAGTGGGGGGCAGGATAGGGGTTAATAGGTATAATGTTGGTGGCGGCGGGGTCCAGGAGCGGCGGTTTAGGGGTTAATACATTTATTATGTTACCTCCCCAGTTATATGAGATCTCAGGCAAGGGGCTTTCACATAGAGATACATACATAAACATGTCTAAGGATGTATATGTGTGTATATATAGTATTTATATATATATATATATATATATATATATATATATATATATATATATATATATATATATATATATGTGTGTGTGTACATATGTATTTATATGTACATATATGTATTTACAGACATATATACACATATAAACGCATAAATATATATGTACACACATACAGACATATATAAGTGCATTGGAGCCCTTTACAGTTAATAAGAAGAAAACATGTAAAAACATATTTATGCAATACTCATTTTTAATAAAATGTTATACTGTGTTTGTACTGCAAATATTTGACATTCCAATGTTCTGCACATAGCAGAATATGTTCTAAGTATTTATAAATAAATAATCCTATATATAATCTGTATATATCTATACCTATATATAATCATCTATATATATAGGTATAGATATATACACGCTTGATTTATTAAAATATTTACTCAAAAGACCAGAGAGTGCCTTCCTTCATTCATATACTTACCTGCTGGCACCCTGGCATTCATTAATTTTGGAAGTGAGAGTGCTCTCTTTGAACAGTATATATATATATATATATATATATATATATACTGTTCAAAGAGAGCACTCTCACTTCCAAAATTAATGAATGCCAGGGTGCCAGCAGGTAAGTATATGAATGAAGGAAGGCACTCTCTGGTCTTTTGAGTAAATATTTTAATAAATCAAGCGTGACGTTTCGGGGACACACTCCCCTTCCTCAGACAAACACAAACAGCATTCAACTAAAAATGTTAACAAAACAAGCCCCTCCCCCAGTGAAAAAATTGCGCCAAAACAGTTACCATGGTGATCCTCAATAAACAAGTACTCCTTAATTAATGCCTTGTGCCTAGTGCATAATACTAAATATCAACAGAGCTTTATACAAGCATATGTAATGACATATATACTGCAAGTGTCAAAAACTGCATGTGACAAAAAACATTCTCATTCTCATAATATACTGTGTATAAATATAATCACAAAATAATTACATAGAGTTCAAACATTATTCATGTATACCACAAATGTGTCCCCTAGCACACTTAGCCGTTAGCCGTCAAAAGCAGCGTTAAGGGGTCCTAATGCTGCTTTTTAATGCCTGCTGGTATTTAGAGTCAGGCAGGAAAGGGTCTACCGCTCACTTTCTTTCCGCGACTCCAAGCTACCGTATATCCCCTTACGTCAATTGGGTATCCTATCTTTTCAATGGGATTTGCCCAACGCTGGTATTTGGAGTCTTGGAAGAAGTGAGCGGTACAGCCTCTACCTCCAAGACTCCTACCGCCAAAAAAAGTCTGTAGTTAAGAGTTTTATGGGCTAACGCCGGAACATAAAGCTCTTAACTACAGTGCTACAAAGTACACTAACATCCATAAACTACCTATGTACCCCTAAACCGAGGCCCCCCCACATCGCAAACCCTCTAATAAAATTTTTTAACCCCTAATCTGCCGACCGGACACCGCTGCCACCTACATGATAGCTATGAACCCCTAATCTGCTGCCCCTAACATCGTCAACACCTACTTTATATTTAAAGGTTGCCGCAACCTTACTACAATTATTAACCCCTAATCTGCCGCCACTATAATAAATGTATTAACCCCTAAACCACCACACTTCCGCCTCGCAAACACTACAATAAATTGTATTAACCCTTAATCTACCCTCCCGCCGCCACCTACATTATAGCTATGAACCCCTAATCTGCTGCCCCTAACATCGCCGACACCTATATTATATTTATTAACCCCTAATCTACCCCCCCAACATCGCTGCTACCTAACTACACTTATTAACCCCTCGCTGCCACTATAATAAATGTATTAACCCCTAAACCACCGCACTCCCGCCTCGCAAACACTCTAAAAAATTGTATTAACCCCTAATCTGCCCTCCCTAACATCGCCGCCACCTACCTACAATTATTAACCCCTAATCTCCCGCCCGCAACGTCCCTGCTACTATAATAAAGTTATTAACCCCAAACCTAAGTCTAACCCTAACCCTAACACCCCCCTAACATAAATATAATTTAAAAAAAAACAAAATAATATTCCTATAATTAAATAAATTATTCCTATTTAAAACTAAATACTTACCTAGAAAATAAATCATAAGATAGCTACAATATAACTAATAATTACATTGTAGCTATTTTAGGATTTATATTTATTTTACAGGCAACTTTGTATTTATTTTAACTAGGTACAATAGCTATTAAATAGTTAATAACTATTTAATAGCTACCTAGTTAAAATAAGTACAAAATTACCTGTAAAATAAATCCTAACCTAAGTTACAAATACACCTAACACTACACTATCATTAAATTAATTAAATAAATTACCTACACAATTAGCTAAATAATAAAATGCCCTACCCTATTCTAAATTTCAAAAGTAATCAGCTTTTTTACCAGCCCTTAAAAGGGCTTTTTGCGAGGCATTGCCCCAAAGTAATCAACTCTCTTACCTGTAAAAAAAAATACAACCCCCCCCCCCAACATTAAAACCCACCACCCATATACCCCTACTCTAACTCACCCAAACCCCCCTTAAAATACAGATTCTTGAATTGAGCCTTAGGCTGAACTATTTCAGATTTGAGAATTCCTACTACTGCCAAATAAAGGGAACCGCCATGGGCTCGAATGTTGCCCCCTCATTCGCAAACATATATATGGAATACTGTGAAGAGGAAATTATCAAGGTGTTCCATAAGAAGGAAATAGTCATATACCAGCAATATATAGATGATTTGTTCATTGTTTGGGGGTGCTCGAGTGAATCATTACAGAATTGGTTTCTTGAATTGAATGAACTGAAACATCCATTTCAATTCAAAATGTGCTATAGTGAAGAAAAAGTTGAATTCTTGGACTTATGTATATTTAGGGACGGTACTGGTGTAGGAACCACACTATACCAAAAACTGACAGACAGGAACTCTGTGTTACATGCACAAAGTTGTCATCCAACATCTCTACTTGGAGCTATTCCCGAGGCCAAATGTCAAGAGTCATTAGAAATAACAGCAATACTGAGACCATGAAGACACAGCTCCAGGAAATGGCGATGACATTTATGGCAAGGGGATACAAATGGCAATACTTGCTTGAATGCATGAGTGAACAGGATGATCCAAAGAATAAGATGGAGAGAGATGATACTAAACGTATGACCTTCGTAACAAAATACTGTCCTGATACTAAGCACATTGGACACAATCTAAAGACCCATTGGCACATAATTCAAAGTGACCCCACATTACCTTTTGGAGATTGGGGCAGTCCAAGAGTGGGTTTCAAAAGGAAGCGAAATCTGAGGGACCAACTGGTGGTGACTGACCCTAAACATTGTTATGACAAAAAGACTTGGTTATCCAACAACAAGAAGGGATGTTTTTGATGCATTGGGTGCACTACATGTCATGCCATCATCCCTGGAGCCACATTTCACCATCCAGACACGAATCTAAACTACAAAATTCAATACTACCTTACCTGCACTACACCTTTTGTGGTCTATCTCATTAACTGACCGTGTGGACTGTTCTATGTAGGGAAAACAGCTGATGATGTTCACACCCGCATGGCCAACCATAGATCAGCGATCAGAGCAGCAATTAAGAATCAAGGAAACGTCCAACCGGTGGCACACCATTTTGCCATCAGCGGACATAGTGTAAAGGACTTAAGGTTCAAGATTATTGATCATGTGCCCATACCTCCAAGAGGAGGGGACAGACACCGTAAATTATTATAACTGGAATCCAAGTGGATGTTTAAATTTAATACTTTACACCCGAGGGGATTAAATGTAAGCCTGGACTGACACTGTTTCCTGTGATTCTATTAGACCACCTATAAAGAATATTTTGCTATGTGGATCCTTGTACCAGATGGACATGCTATGTGATTCCAGTATAGCAACTTGAGAGTCTATGGTCCATTAATATATTTTTATTATTTTTATTATTTTTATTACTTTTTGGTGTTCTGTCTTTTTTGGGGTATACCCCCTTTATACCCCCTTTTTTTCTTTTCTTTTTCTTTTTTTCTTTCTTTTTTTCTTTGCTTCTTTGTTCTCTTTTTCCTCTTTTCCCCCCTTCTTTTTCTTTTTCTTTTTATCTTTATTTATATTTATTTTTATTTTATTTTTATATTTATTTTTATTTTTATTTCTATTATTATTATTTTTATTTTATGTTATTTTATTTTATTTTATTTTTATCACTTATTTTCGTTTGGCTCTCTTCTTTTTTGTTTACCTATGTTATTGTATTTTCTTTATTTTGTTTTATTTACTTTATTTCATTCTATTGTATTTTATTTCTATTTTTATTTATTTCAGTTAATTTAATTGTATTTAGTTTTGCTATTTTATTTTATTTTACTTTGTTTTTGAGCACATCCTGTATTCCTTTGGGGTGTTCCTCGCAGTATTTGACTATTGGCACCGTCACTGTTTGGATTTTGCATTGATTGTATTTGTCAATCTAGTATTTATGTGACCATCCAGTTATATTTGGGCCAGCACAATATGATAATTTCCCCCTAGTTTATTAGTTCTAAGTATGTGATTATGAGAATCTAATCTGTTATTAAGGAGAATCGTATCTGTTATTAAGGGGTGTTCATTGATCGCTAAACACGTTCAATAATGTTTATACTTTCACGTGTAGATCTATCATTTCTGTTTTGTTTGTGGACCATTAGATGTTTCTCTAATTCTCTTTATTATTTTTTTTACTATGCGGTTGAAGCCAAGGCTCTTTGTCGGCAATTGTGATTTACCTAGTTCCGCGTATATGCTGTTTTTTTTGTTTACTGTTGCTAGGACAACCCATCACACTGAGAGGTAGGGCCTTCTCAGATTACATCATTTCGTTGCCTCCTTGACCCACGTGATCACTACTGTTTGGTATACCGCAACATGAGTCCAGCCCAGAACAAGTAGATAATTTCTTGCAACTTTTGTGTATAACGATTCTGCTCTAATGATTTTCGGTAACGGTTTATACCGGTGGGACTGATGTCGACAATTAGACATATATGCCCTGTATTGTTCAAAACTAAGTGATGGTATGGATCCTAAGTGATCCGGTGTTCCACAAGGCTGTTTTAATGTAATTAGCCATTAGGCACTATTATTAAGTATTATTAAACACTGTGCAATATACCTTCACTACAATTAAGTGTGCTAGGAAAAACATTTGTGGTATACATGAATAATGTTTGAACTCTATGTAATTATTTTGTGATTATATTTATACACAGTATATTATGAGAATGAGAATGTTTTTTGTCACATGCAGTTTTTGACACTTGCAGTATATATGTTATTACATATGCTTGTATAAAGCTCTGTTGATATTTAGTATTATGCACTAGGCACAAGGCATTAATTAAGGAGTACTTGTTTATTGAGGATCACCATGGTAACTGTTTTGGCGCAATTTTTTCACTGAAGGAGGGGCTTGTTTTGTTTAAATTTTCAGTTGAATGCTGTTTGTGTTTGTCTGAGGAAGGGGAGTGTGTCCCCGAAACGTCACGCTTGATTTATTAAAATATTTACTCAAAAGACCAGAGAGTGCCTGCCTTCATTCATTCATATATATATATATATATATATATATATATATATATATATATATATATATATATATACATACAGTATATATAAATATGTTAATTAATAAATAGAACATATTCTGCTATGTGAAGAACAATGGAATGTGAAATATTCATATTTTCATGTCGGGTTAGCGCACTGGAGAATATGCAGCCTGGTTTATGCGGGTCGGGATAGCATGCAAGTGGAAACAGTTTCTTTTTAACTTGCGTTATATATTGCTCCACTTGTAATCTGGCCTAAAGTATGCAATTATAGCAGACTTTTCTATTTACTTCTATTATTATATTGACTTACTTTTCTCTCTTGTTATCTTTTATTGAAAGTAGCTTTAAGGGTGAGCAGCAAGGTGCTTTAGTACTATGTGGCAGCATGAGCCAGATTACAAGTGGTGCTCTAATGCTAGTTGGGGACGCAATGGCAATATTGCTGGACAGCGCTAGGGTTAGCGCGGAACATGATATGACAAGTCCAAAATAAATCAGATTTGCCAGAGAAAGTTTTGCACGGTCGACATTGCTCTAGAGCACCCTTTACTTTCAATAGATATTGCGCCCTTGCTAAATATTGCTGCTATTACAAGTTGAAAGTTATGGATTGTGCTAGAGCAAAAGCAAATAGTGCTAGATGAATTAGCACAACCTGAGACCTGAAGTAAAGTGTAAGGGCTAAAAGAGAGTTTCAGTAAGCGCATGTAAAACATTAAAATAAAGTATTACACTCATATATAAATATTTTAGTAAAAATATAACATTTAGAAGGGTTAAAAAGGGATGTGGGATATGGCAAGGTGTTTGAGTGGAAAGGGCTCCAATATGTGTGTGTGTGTATATAAATATGTGTGTGTGTGTATATAAATATGAGTATGTATACATGTTTATATACAAAAGGCACGTCCCATAGATGTCTATGGGGAGAGGGAGTCAGTTCGGTTGAGATATCCAAAGCCCTGAAATCAGTGCACCTCAGTCTTTCGCTCACAAGCTAACATTTAACTTTCAAATTCTAATACCAATGCTAACCAGAGCACTTAATTTTTACCTTAAACGCATTTAGCGCTAATGAGCAATAGAAATGCATTGCTCAACTTGTATTTTAGGGCACTATTTGTAACAATTGTATATATTGTTTCAAACATTTCTACCCTCTAGAGTGAAACAAGAATATTGTTACCAACACCGCTGCTATATAGTGCTCACTGCTGAGCCTGTTTAGGTTTGTTTGTCATTAAAGGACACCAAGAGAATAAAGTAAATATGAGACTTACCTTATTACCATTAATCAACTACCCTTTTTTTTAAAACAACTCCTTATCCTGAGACCGTATAATTTGAGATCATGACCCTGAATTGCTCTTTTTTGTGAATAATGAAAGTTTACTTTTGAGGACCCTGCTTAACCTTATAGATAGCCCTTATGTTTTTTTCTTCAGTAAGAGTCTATGACCTCCATTTATCAATTACCAAGCGGACAAGGTTCACTATCAGGAACCTTATCTGCCCGGTTTAGCGTCAAGTGAGCAGCATCTGTTGCCCGCATTTATCATCACACAAGTTGCAGGGTCTGTCAATTATACTGATGGAATCAGATCAGGCCGATTTAAGACCATGACACTTAAGGCGGCACAGTAGAGACGGTCTTAAGAATCGCACAACTCTGAATCACAGAGACCTCTAAGCTGCATCCGCAGCTTAATAAATCATCGGCCATTTCCTTGCTAAAGAAACCTCTAAATGGTTAATTCTCTCATCTTACTTGTCAAAGACTACAGCAACCTAATAGTTATTTCGATTCTCCAGATTTTCCTCTTCTGCCTCCAGTCTTTCAGAAATGCTTCACCAGACTCGTTCATTTAAGTCTCAATAAAGGTCCACTGCATCTCTATATCATAAGCACTCTGACCCGAGATAATCAACAGAATCAAATTAAGCCTCACCAACAAGGTCTCAATAATCTTACACCAAGTTATATTTCCATACTCCTCCCCAGATTAGACCAATGATGCATCTTCAGTCAATAGACACTCAGGATGCTTGTGTTCAGCTCCAGAGGATATGCACATATGCTACCCTTTATTGGTAAACTGATCTGACTTTGGGGTCGCTCACAATCCTTTAGAAAAACTTATCAAATTATTTAACTAGAAAAAAAATATCCATACACTTTAATGGTGATTTTCTGTAGGAAAATAATTATATGTGTTTCTAGAGGATTGTGATGGATCTGTAAGTGTTTAATCCCTTTGTGGTCTGACCTTTTAAAGCATTATTTACTTTCCTGTTGATGCTGATATGCAATTCAGAGGCTCTAGATTAAAGGGATATGAAACCCATTTTTTTTCTTTCATGATTTAGATAGAGCAGCTATTTTAAGCATTTTTCTAATTGACTACTATTATTATCCGGCCCATTTTTGGTTCAGCATCTTGGTAGCGCTTGCTGATTGGTGGATACATGTAGCCAGTAATCAGCAAGCACTATCCAGGGTTCTGAACCAAAAATGGGCTGGTTCCTAAGTTTAAATTCTTGCTTTTTCAAATAAAGATACCGAGAGAATGAAGAACATTTGATAATAGGAGTAAAATAGAAAGTCGCTTAAAATTGTCGCTCTATCTGAATCATGAAAGAAAAACATTGGGTTTAATATTCCTTTAAAGTTTATCAATAACTATAGGTCTACCACCTTTAATGTGCTTGAGATACCAATCAGTGCCCTCTCATAGGCCCCTATTTAAGAAAGGTCTTGCAGACCTGATCTGACACTGCGGATCAGGTCCGCAAGACCTCGCTGAAAACGGAGAGCAATACGCTCTCCGTATTCAGCATTACACCAGCAGCTCACAAGAGCTGCTGGTGCAACGCTGCCCCCTGCAGACTCACAGCCAATCGGCAGCCAGCAGGAGGGTGTCAATCAACCCGATCGTACTCGGTCGGGTTGATTTCAGGCGATTCCTGTCCGCCTGCTCAGAGAAACACAAGTTATGGACCGCAGCTCCATAACTTGTGTTTCTGGCGAGTCTGAAGACTCACCAGAAACACGGGCCCACAAGCTCCCTACAGAGCTTGTTAAATGGGCCCCATAGCCTCAGTTTGCTTTTTTATGTTTATGGTCTTTACAGTTGTTCTGGGATCTTGTTTCATGTCCCTTGTACAAGCCTAGTAAGCTGCTTTTCTTTCTGTGTTACCTACATTTAATCAGACTGCAGTGTCCTTCAATACCGTGGTCCTGTCTCTTACAGTTTCAACTGCTCATTATTTCTCTGCTCTCTGCCAGCCCTGCCACTCTCCTCTGTTACACCATGTGTTCAGTGTCTGCTACATCGTAATAGAATCAATTGTACCAAGCTCAGCTCTCCTTAACCTTTTGTCCTGCATAGCATCTTGCATTTAGAATCTGCTTCACATCTGCCAAATGTTATATCCATTCTAGACTGCTGGGTTACGACATTACAACTTCCCTGTGTATAATCAGATTGTCAGGCACCTAAGTCTCTGTAACAATAGCCCCTTTCCTAACTATCCTGGCTGATAGTTGGAATTAGATGAAGACTTTCACAAGTTACAAACAATACTTAGAGCACTAGTCAGAATAGGACCAGCAGAAGATATCCAGCAAAGTGATACAGCAGATACAGCCAGGAAAAGCACCTCAAGGAAGACACCAAAGGAATAGTTATACATAGCCAAGGTCAGGTTCCAATTCAGGGTAATAGGTACAAAAGCTGCAGGCAGTAAATGTAGAAAAAAACATGCAGGACTCAAATCAGGCAAAAACTGTACAGAGTCAGTAAACAGGCAAATTGGTCAAAACCTGGAGGTTAGGCAAAAATATGGGCAATCCAAAAAGAGTGGTCTAAAACAAAGTCGGGTCAGAATTCAACAAACTGTAAACAGTAACAGCATACCCAGTGTACAAGGCTCTATAAATGGGCAAGGCCTCCATTAACCCCTTAACGACTGAGGACGTGCAGGGTACGTCCTCAGAAAAAAGGCAGTTAACGCCTGAGAACGTACCCTGCACGTCCTCAGTGTGGAAAGCAGCTGGAAGCGATCCTGATCACTTCCAGCTGTTTTCCGGTTATTGCAGGATGCCTCGATATTGAGGCATCCTGCAATAACATTTTTTACCCCTCCGGTGCAGAGAGAGCCACTCTGTGGCCCTCTCTGCACCGGACATCGATGGCCGCATTCGTTGGTGGGTGGGAGCTGAAGTGGGAGGTGGGTGGGCGGCCATCGATGGCTTCTTGGTCAGAGAAGGGGGCGGGATTGGGGGCGGTATCGCCGGGGGCGCGCACGGGCGCGCGCGTGCACGGGGGGTGGTGGGCGGGCGCGTGCATGGGGAGGGAGCGGGTGGGAACCACTTACACTACAGAAACGTTTTTTTTATTATGGGGAGAAAGGAGGGATAAAATCCCTGATTAAAGTAATCTAAGGGATCTGGGAGGGGGTGGGGGATTAGTCTTGGGGGGGGGGAAGCTACACTGCAGAAAAAACAAAAATTAAAAAAAATAAAGACATTTTTACATGCAAACTGGGTACTGGCAGACAGCTGCCAGTACCCAAGATGGCCCCCAATAAGGCAGAGGGGGAGGGTTAGAGAACTGTTTTGGGGGGGAACAGGGATGTTGGGGGCTAAGGGGGGGAATCTTGCACAGCAGCATATGTAAATATGCTATATATAAAAAAAGGATACCTTTTATTTTAGTACTGGCAGACTTTCTGCCAGTACTTAAGATGGCGGGGACAATTTTTGGGGTGGGGGAGGAAAGAGAGCTCTTTGGGAGGGATCAGGGGGTCTGATGTGTCAGGTGGGAAGCTGATCTCTACACTAAAGCTAAAATTAACCCTGCAAACTCCATACAAGCTACCTAATTAACCCCTTCATTGCTGGGCATAATTCACGTGTTGTGCGCAGTGGCATTTAGCGGCCTTCTAATTACCAAAAAGCAACACCAAATCCATATATGTCTGCTATTTTTGAACAAAGGAGACCCCAGAGAAGCATTTACAACCATTTGTGCCATAATTGCACAAAATGTTTGTAAATGATTTCAGTGAGAAATCTAAAATTTTGAAAAATGTAACGTTTTTCTTTATTTGATCGCATTTGGCGGTGAAATGGTGGCATGAAATATACCAAAATGGGCCTAGATCAATACTTTGGGTTGTCTACTACACTACACTAAAGATAAAATTACCCCAAAAAGCTCCCTACATGCTCCCTTATTAACCCCTTCCCTGCTGTGCATAATACACGCAAGCAGGCCCATTTATCAAGCTCCGTATGGAGCTTGAAGGGCCGTGTTTCTGGCGAGTCTTCAGACTCGCCAGAAACACAACTTATGAAGCAGCGGTCAAAAGACCGCTGCTCCATAACCCTGTCCGCCTGCTCTGAACAGGCGGACAGGAATCGCCAGACATCAACCCGATCGAATACGATCGGGTTGATTGACAGCTCCCTGCTGGCGGCCGATTGGCCGCGAGTCAGCAGGGGGCGGCGTTGCACCAGCAGCTCTTGTGAGCTGCTGGTGCAATGTTAAATGCGGAGAGCGTATTGCTCTCCGCATTTAGCGAGGTCTTGCGGACCTGATCCGCAGTGTCGGATCAGGTCCGCAAGACCTTTGATAAATGGGCCTGATGGTGCGCAGTGGCATTTAGCGGCCTTCTAATTACCAAAAAGCAACGTCAAAGCCATATATGTCTGCTATTTCTGAACAAAGGGGATTCCAGAGAAAAATTTACAACCATTTATGCCATAATTGCACAAGCTGTTTGTAAATAATTTCAGTGAGAATCCTAAAGTTTGTGAAAAAATTTGTGAAAATGTGAACAATTTTTTTTATTTGATCGCATTTGGTGGTGAAATGGTGGCATGAAATATACCAAAATGGGCCTAAATCAATACTTTGGGATGTCTTCTAAAAAAAAATATATACATGTCAAGGGATATTCAGGGATTCCTGAAAGATATCAGTGTTCCAATGTAACTAGCGCTCATTTTGAAAAAAAGTGGTTTGGAAATAGCAAAGTGCTACTTATATTTATTGCCCTATAACTTGCAAAAAAAAAGCAAAGAACGTGTAAACATTGGGTATTTCTAAACTCTGGACAAAATTTAGAAATTATTTAGCTTGGGTGTTTTTTGGTAGTTGTAGATGTGTAACAGATTTTGGGGGACAAAGTTAGAAAAAGTGTGTTTTTTTCAATTTTTTCCTCATATTTTATATTTTTTTTTATAGTAAATGATAAGATATGATGAAAATAATGGTATCTTTAGAAAGTCCATTTAATGGCGAGAAAAACGGTATATAATATGTGTGGGTACAGTAAAAGAGTAAGAGGAAAATTACAGCTAAACACAAACACTGCAAAAATGTAAAAATAGCCTTGGTCCCAAATGGACAGAAAATGGAAAAGTGCTGTGGTCATTAAGGGGTTAAGGGGTTGGCTTCAAATATGCTTCCGGAGAGTGATAATGACCTGCAGCTGCAGAGAGGTGGAGCTACACAAAAATAAAATGCAAGATAGCCAAAATGACAAGCTTGTAGCACAAAATTACAACAAGCTTTTACCACAACATTTTTTGGCACACTTGCAGAGCAACAGCTCAGCAAGCTGAATACCCCAGTTCAATTCTAGGGTTAGACACCACCATGGGAACCTGCCGCAACATCATGTGTCGCTTCAGGCATGGCACAGATGCACCTGTTAGTGGGTACAATATGCCTTTATTTGTTTTCTGCACAGCAACATTATTTTATGAAACCTCCATACTTTAGACCCCACAGAGATAAATATGTGTAACCAATATTTGGCCATTTTCCATTTTTATGATACTCAAAATGTATGTTGCGCATGAGAATGCAAGGTCTGTGTGTGCATTACAGAATAGATATTGGGACATAAGAAAGCTTAATTGAATGGACCTGTAAGGGTTTTATACAATATTTATTTGGTTCTGGAAGATGGACCATCCACCATTGTCCACTTACACTGATTGTCTGTTACTTTGCAGTGAATTTATAAATTGCTACTATGTTATTCAATGGACACCGGTGTCCCACTTTTTCCTTTTTTAAAAAATTGCTTGATATCCCAAGATAAGACCAGTGTTTTAAAGTATTGTGTGGTTTTTACAAATTCCTGGAACCAGGAGGTACACAGGAACACTTAGGTGCAGTACTGGGAGTCTGTTTAGAACTTAATAGCACCCCAAAAGTCATAAGTTGTACAAGTGATTGATGTTTCAATAGAAATCACCTGCTACCTAGAAAGACATAACACCCCTCGTTTAAAATAGGATAATCTCTCTTTGTGTGTGCAGTGTACGCTGTCCTCCAGGGATGGAAACTCTTTGGAGCCTTTATCTCCTTGTGCATTAAATACATTCGTTATGTAACTACATGTTTATGTCAATCTCCTATTCTTCCACTAAGAATCTCCTTGCTTCATAGGGATGCAGACTGTGGCTTATTTAAGTTTTGTGCTGCCATAGGCACTCATAATTCTGCTGCCCCCCCTCACAAGGATTTAGGCCATTTTTGGCCATAAAATCTTTTGGTCAGGAGTACTGGTTAAGTACAGATATTTTCTCTACAAGATATAGAGTAATGAGAAAACTACTACATAGTCCTACACACATGTGCTAATGCACAAACAGACACACTTATATAAAACCAATATGATATCAAATAGCAAGACAATAATGGTAAAGAACAAACTAAGCCTCACATTTAAAGGTTAAATGCATGAGTATCATCTATGCATTGATAAAGCACCATATTCTGGGGTTTATTTTTCCAAGACCACAAAAACAGTGAGCTTCATTCAAAAAGTGATTCTCATTTAATAAGCATATAAGAGTATATAGCCATTGTAGTGTGGTTTGGTGAAGTTTGCTAGCCTTATACATATTAAACAGTAACCCATGCCACCCTCAACACTATAAAGGTACTGCTCACTCCTGCCTGCTATATAAATGTGTGCAATCAGTCAGTGAGTGTCTGAGTGACCGTGACCTACCTGAGGAGCTGAGCTCTAAGTGACTCTACTGTCTGACTGCATTAATACGCTCCCCGGCTTCAGTCCACTGATCAGTCTTCTCTCCATTTTCAGGACTTCTCTTCCTCCACAGTGCCACTGACTGATGTGGACTTTGTCTGCTAACCACGTTGCCACTTGGGAGATCACGTACGCCCATGCATAACTCCCTCAAGCCATGTGCCGACAGCAGGAAAGCCTGTCACGTGACCACTCGTCAGTAAGCCGCCCTGACAAAATAAATTTTATATTTTAATATAGCCACATAATCAGTGCAGAGGCCGGGGCAAGTGCCGCCCCCCAAAATTTGACAACCTAGGCATGGGCCTTGTTGGCCTATGCCTAAATATGTCCCTGGATGCAGGTCATCATCATTACTATCATAATTTTATAATTTTGAACTTTTCATGCCCCCCTCCATAAAAAGCTTCTCTGACATCCAATTCTAAAGTGATGCCAATCTCATTTGGATCCCTCTCTTTTAAATGAGGGGTTCACTTGTACCTCTGTGTGGTATAGGAGGGGAAATAGGGGCTTCACTAACCCTGACCTCAGCCTCACCAAAGGGCATGCACTTTTGATAACAGAAGTATATTCGGAAGGGATTTTTTTTTCTTTAATTGCATGCTCTTTCTGAATCATGAAAGTTTAACCCCTTAATGACCACAATGTACCCTGTATGTCACTGGTCGTTAAGGGTTTTTTCAGGACATAATAGCACAAGTTTAGCAAGAACACACTATTAATGCCCTCCCTCCAGCAGGCTTTGTGGAATAGAGCAGTCTCAACGCTGGTGGCAAGACCACGCTTTAAAACAATCAAGTCCCAAAAAAAGGCCAGTGACATACAGGGTACGTCGCTGGTCCTTAAGGGGTTAATTTTGACTTTAGTGTCTGTTTAAGAGCAGATTACCCTCCTGTAAATAAGGTATATAATTATTGTCAAATTGGTGTTTTGGCCAAGAAAAGCACCTACTAGACAAGAAGAGCAACCTCCTCCTTTTGCATGACATCATCACACTCATACAAAGGGCCAGATTACAAATGGCGTGCAAATAATTATTTCTTTTGCTCAAGTGTTAACTGCCCTCAAAGTCAAAAAATTGCGCATCAGGATTAGCACGCATATTAAAAGTTGAAAGTAAAATGTTTGCGTAAGAGCAAAAGACTCAGGAGCTTTAACTTCAACCACGCTATCTTCTTCTCCCAGTAGACTTATATGGAACGTGCTACAAAAAGCCGTATTAGTTATCACTTGTGCAATAATCTGATGATGCGCTAGATCAACTGCACCAAAGCTGAGGGTGTGTTTGGAACACTTTACTTTCCTATGTTCTTCACACCGAAAAAAAATAAATATTTTTATTTTTAAACAGATATTTCTAAATATATCTGATTATTTTTTTGTAAAATATATCTATACCCTGTATAATTATTATATTTATGGTATTATAGTAATAATAATAATAATAGTAGAATATAGTAGAACGTCACTATATAAAAATGTATTAGGGGCATGTTTTTGCCTGATATCCTGTTATTTTGAGGTTGGAGTAAATTTAGTTACACTCATACATGTTGCACAGATATTGCTTGCTATGTACAGGAGACAATTTATATGTGTCTCTTATTGGCCACAAGACATGGATTAAGATATTCAACATTTAAAAAAGGTTGTCAAGTAGCTTGCCCTGGGCATGTAAAGCAATATTTCTTTCTTTCATGTAATTGGCAAGAGTCCATGAGCTAGTGATGTATGGGATATACAACCCTACCAGGAGGAGCAAAGTTTCCCAAACCTCAAAATGCCTATAAATACACCCCTCACCACACCCACAATTCAGTTTTACAAACTTTGCCTCCTATGGAGGTGGTGAAGTAAGTTTGTGCTAAGATTTCTACGTTGATATGCGCTTCTCAGCATTTTGAAGCCCGATTCCTCTCAGAGTACAGTGAATGTCAGAGGTATGTGAAGAGAGTATCACCTATTGAATGCAATGGTTTTCCTCACGGGGGAACTATTTCACAGGTTCTCTGTTATCGGTCGTAGATATTCATCTCCTACCTCCCTTTTCAGATTGACGATATACTCTCATATTCCATTACCTCTACTGATAACTGTTTCAGTACTGGTTTGGCTATCTGCTATATGTGGATGGGTGTCTTTCGGTAAGTATGTTTTCATTACTTAAAACACTCTCAGCTATGGTTTGGCACTTTATATATTTATATAAAGTTCTAAATATATGTATTGTACTTATATTTGCCATGAGTCAGGTTTATGTATATTTCCTTTTGTAGACTATTCAGTTTCATATTTGGGAAAACATATTTAGGAAAATATTGACTGCATTTTTATTAAATTTTCGCAGGCAAAATTAGGCTCGCGAGGCGCAAAAATGCTGATGTTTAGTGCATCATTCTTGGCGCAAAATTTTTTTGGGCGCGAAGGTACGTCCGGTGATGCAAGTTTGTCATTTCCGGCTTCTTAGTTGATGCCGAGTTCTTTACACAAGGTTGTGTCTGCAATGACGCGAGTGTGTCATTTCCGGATGTTGTTAGCGCCAAAAAAATTAATTTTGCGTTATGCGTCATACTTGGCGCCAAATAGTTTCATTATTTAAAACCCAATTTCTATGTGCCTCTTGCATTTTTCTATGTCAGAAGGCTATGATGTTTGCATTTTTTCCCATTCCTGAAACTGGCATATAAGGATTGACGGTGCAATTCAATACACTGAGGAGAACAGAGTAATACTCACAAGCGAGACGGCACTATGGCGTGCCTGAAATTGCAAACTGGGACCTCACAGTCGCCCGGTAGACCACACAAGGCAGTAGCAGCTCCCAGCCGAACACGTGGTTAGTACAACCAATCCGGATCCAATCCAGGTACACACCTTCCCTTCCACACTCCAATTGTCAGGATAGTTACGAGGGGGCGTGCGATGGCAAGGAGCAACACTACGAACTACGGTCGTGCAAAAATGTGATAAAATGTTTATGGAAAGAGGAGAGACCAGCTCTAGCAGGATACAAATAAAACAATTTTATTAAAATGTTTAAAATCCAACAACGC
Source organism: Bombina bombina (assembly GCF_027579735.1). Taxonomy (NCBI): domain Eukaryota; kingdom Metazoa; phylum Chordata; class Amphibia; order Anura; family Bombinatoridae; genus Bombina; species Bombina bombina. The sequence goes on from NC_069507.1 coordinate 253,722,273, forward strand.
GTTTCTCGGCTACACAGAGCCGTTTCATCAGGCTGTAATAACATACTCAAACAGACCTGCTGCTTATTTACCTCCTCTATCCAATCAAATTGTATTATTCATTTAATTGAGATGAATTTAATTTAAATTGGTTTATACAACACTGATGGTATAGTTATTGATGTGTAACCGCCTTATGAATGGGTGTGTAAATGAATAATACAATTTGATTGGATAGAGGAGGTACATAAGCAGCAGGTCTGTTTGAGTATGTTATTACAGTCTGATGAAATGGCTCTGTGTAGCCGAGAAACGCGTTGCTGGATTTTAAACATTTTAATAAAATTGTTTTATTTGTATCCTGCTGGAGCTGGTCTCCCCTCTTTCCATAAACATTTTATCACATTTTTGCACGACCGTAGTTTGTAGTGTTGCTCTTTTCCATCGCACGCCCCCTCGTAACTATCCTGACAATTGGAGTGTGGAAGGGAAGGTGTGTACCTGGATTGGATCCGGATTTGTTGTACTAACCACGTGTTCGGCTGGGAGCTGCTACTGCCTTGTGTGGTCTACCGGGCGACTGTAAGGTCCCGGTTTGCAATTTCAGGCATGCCATAGTGCCGTCTCGCTTGAGAGTATTACTCTGTTCTCCTCAGTGTATTGAATTGCACCGACGATATTACCCTATTGTGGTGCCTTCTTATCTCCTGTTTTAGGTCACTGTATTGTTTGCATCCACTTCGGAAGAGCTGCCTCCCCTCTGGACACTTCAGACTTTTTACATCACCACCCCTGAGCGCACCTCTTTAGGGTGAATATACCCTTGAACTTTTTATATAAGGATTGATAATTTTGCTTTATATGTTGTTTTTTCTCTTACATTTGCAAGATATCTCAATTTGATCCTGTCTCAGAAGCCACTGTTGGAACTCCGCAGCCTGATAACAGTTCTACCAAAGTTAAGTGTATCTGTTGTAAATCAGTGGAGATTATATCTCCAGCTGTGGTATGTAATATTTATCATGATAAGCTTTTACATGCAGAGAATGTATCCATCAGTAATAGTACAATGCCTGTTGTTCCTTCAACATCTAATGTACATGATATCCCTGTGAATATAAAAGATTTTTTTGCTAATGTGATTCAGAAGGCTTTGTCTGCTATCCCGCCTTCTAATAAACGTAAAAGGTCTTTTAAAACTTCTCATAAAGTTGATGACCGACAACATACTGAATTATCCTACCACAGATATTGACACTGACAAATCTACTTATTTATTTAAAATGGAGTATATTCATTCCTTGTTAAAAGAGGTGTTGATTACATTGGATATTAAGGAAACTAGTCCTCTTGATATTAAAACTAGTAAACGTTTAAACTCTGTTTATAAACCTCCGGTGGTTACTCCAGAGGTGTTTCCAATTCCTGATGCTATTTTTGATATGATTTCTAAGGAATGGAATAGGCCTGGTACTTCTTTTATCCCTTCTACAAGGTTTAAAAAATGGTATCCTTTGCCAGCAGTTAGTTTGGAGTTTTGGGAAAAGATCCCCAGAGTTGATGGGGCTATTTCTACTCTTGCCAAACGTACTACTATTTCTATGGAAGATAGTACTTCATTTAAGGACCCTTTAGATAGGAAACTTGAATCTTATCTAAGGAAAGCTTATTTATATTCTGGCTATCTTCTCAGGCCTGCCATTTCTTTGGCTGATGTTGCAGCTGCATCAACCTTTTGATTGGAAAGTTTGGCGCAACAGGAAACAGATCCTGATTTGTTTAGCATTGTTCGCTTGCTTCAACATGCTAATCATTTTATCTGTGATGCCATTTTTGATATCATCAAAATTGATGTTAAATCTAAGTCTTTAGCTATTTTAGCTAGAAGAGCTTTGTGGCTTAAATCTTGGAATGCTGACATGGGCGCCCATTTAACAAGCTCCGTAGTGAGCTTCTGGGAACATGTTTCTGGCGAGCCTTCAGACTCGCTACAAACAGCAGTTATGAAGCAGCAGTCACAAAGACCGCTGCTCCATAACCTGTCCACCTGCTCTGAGCAGGTGGACAGACATCACCGGAAATCAACCCGATCAAGTACGATCGGGTTGATTGACACCTCCCTGCTGGCGGTCCTTTGGCCGCGAGTCTGCAGGGGGCAGAGTTGCACCAGCAGCTCTTGTGAGCTGCTGGTGCAATGCTGAATATGGAGTGCATATTGCTCTCCGCATTCAGCGAGGTCTGGCGGACCTGATCCACACTGTCGGATCAGGTCCGGCAGACTTTGTTAAATAGAGGCCACTGTATCTAAATCTAGAATACTATATCTTTCTTTCCAAGGTAAAAATGTATTTGGTTCTCAGTTGGATTCAATTATTTCAACTGTCACTGGGGGAAGGGATTTTTTTTGCCTCAGGATAAAAGACCTAAGGGTAAATCTAAAGCTTCTAACCGTTTACGTTCCTTTCGACAAAAAAAGGAACAGAAACCCAATTCTTCCCCCAAAGAATCTGGTTCCAATTGGAAACCTTCTTCAAGTTGGAAAAAATCCAAGCCGTTTAAGAAACCAAAGTCAGCCCCCAAGTCTGCATGAAGGTGCAGCCCTCATTCCAGCTCAGCTGGTAGGGGGCAGATTAAGATTCTTCCAAAGTATGTGGGCAGATTCTGTCCAAAATCAATGGATTCAGAGTATTGTCTCTTAAGGGTACCGAATATGATTCAGAGTAAGACCTCCTGTGAGTAGATTTTTCCTCTCACGCATCCCAGCAAATCCAGTAAAGGCTCAGGCTTTTCTGAAGTGTGTTTCAGACCTGGAGCTTTAAGGGGTAATCATACCAGTTCCGTTTCAGGAACAGGGTCTGTGGTTTTATTCAAATCTATTCATTGTCCCAAAGAAGGAAAATTCATTCAGGCCAGTTCTGGATCTGACAATTTTGAATCATTTTGTAAGAGTGCCAACTTTCAAAATGGTGACTATAAGGAATATTCTGCCTTTTGTTCAGCAAGGGCATTATATGTCCACGATAAACTTACAGGATTCATATCTTAATATTCCGATTCATCCAGACCATTTTCAGTTTTTGAGATTCTCTTTTCTAGACAAGAATTACCAATTTGTCACTCTTCCATTTGGCCTAGCGACAGCTCCAAGAATCTTTTCAAAGGTTCTCGATGCCGTACTATCTGTAATAAGAGAACGGGGTATTGCGGTGTTTCCTTATTTGGATGATATCTTGGTACTAGCTCAGTCTTTACATTCTGCAGAATCTCACACAAATCAACTAGTGTTGTTTCTTCAAAAACATGGTTGGAGGATCAATTTACCAAAAAGTTCCTTGATTCCTCAGGCAAGGGTCACCGTTTTAGGTTTCCAGATAGATTCAGTGTCCATGACTCTCTAACAGACAAGAGACAATTAAAATTGGTTTCTGCTTGTCAGAACCTTCAGTCTCAATCATTCCCTTCAGTAGCTATGTGCATGGAAGTTTTAGGTCTCATGACTGAAGCATCGGACGCGATCCCCTTTGCTTGTTTTCATATGAGACCTCTCCAACTTTGTATGCTGAATCAATGGTGCAGGGATTATACAAATATATCACAATTAAAAACCTTAAAGCCCAATGTCGACTGTCTATGACTTGGTGGTTAGATCAACATTGTATAGTTCAAGGGGCCTCTTTTGTTTGTCCAACCTGGACTGTGATCACAACAGATGCAAGTCTTTCAGGTTGGGGAGCTGGCTGGGGATCTCTGACAGCACAAGGGGTTTGGAAATCTCAAGAGGCGAGGTTACCAATCAATATTTTAGAACTCCGTGCTATTTTCAGGGCTCTTCAGGTTTGACCTCTGTTGAAGAGAGAACTGTTCATTTGTTTTCAGACAGACAATATCACAACTGTGGAATATTTCAATCATCAGGGTGGGACTCACAGTCCCCAAGCTATGAAAGAAGTATCTCAGATACTTGCTTGGGCGGAATCCAGCTCCTGTCTAATTTCTGCGGTTCATATCCCAGGTGTAGACAATTGGGAAGCGGATTATCTCAGCCATCAGACTTTACATCCGGGGGAGTGGTCGCTCCATCCAGATGTGTTTTGTCAGATTGTTCAGATGTGGGGTCTTCCAGAAATAGATCTGATGGCTTCCTATCTAAACAAGAAACTTCCCAGGTACCTGTCCAGGTCCAGGGATCCTCAGGCAGAGGCGGTGGATGCGTTAGCAGTTCCTTGGTGTTACCAACCTGCTTATATCTTCCCGCCTCTAGTTCTTCTTCCAAGAGTGACTTCCAAGATCATCATGGAACAATCGTTTGTGTTGCTTGTAGCTCCAGCATGGCCTCACAGGTTTTGGTATGCAGATCTTGTTCAAATGTCATGTCGCTAACCTTGGCCACTTCCTTTAAGAACAGACCTTCTGTCTCAAGTTCCGTTTTTCCATCAGGATCTCAAATCATTAAATTTGAAGGTATGGAAATTGAACGCCTAGTGCTTAGTCATAGAGGTTTCTCTGACTCAGTGATTAATACTATGTTACAGGCTCGTAAATCTGTTTCTAGGAAGATTTATTATTTAGTTTGGAAGACATATTTCATGGTGTTTTTCTCATAAATTCTCCTGGCATTCTTTTAGAATTGCTAGAATTTTACAGTTTCTTCAGGATGGTTTGGATAAAGGTTTGTCTGCAAGTTCCTTGAAGGGACAAATCTCTGCTCTTTCTGTTTTATTTCACAGAAAAAATGCTAAGCTTCCTGATATTCACTGTTTTGTACAGGCTTTGGTCCATATCAAGCCTGTCATTAAATCAATCTCTCCTCCTTGGAATCTTAATGTGAAGGCTTTAAAGGCTCCTCCTTTTAAGCCTATGGCATCTACTTATCAAAACGTCAACTGACTTGCATTCGAAGGCACCAATACGCTCGCCTAAGATCGCCTAACATCGCTGCCGCGGACCTGAATATGTTCTCCAAAATTATCAAAAAAGCTGTCAAAAAGCCGAGCGAGCAGCAGACTGTTGTTAACTAACAGTCATCGATCTCGCTGCTCTTCGGCTTTTTCCCAGCTTTATTGGTACCCTGTCACTAAACACCCACACTATACTATACTGTTTACCCCCTATCCCGCCGCTCCCGGAGCCAACCGCAACTCTAATAAATGTATTAACCCATAAACCGCCGCTCACGGACCCCGCCACAACTAAATAAAGTGTTTAACCCCTAAACCACCGCTCCCGGAGCCCACCGCCACCTACATTATGCTTATTAACCCCTAATCTGCCGCGCCCTACACCACCACCACCTACATTATACTTATTATCCCCTAATCTGCTGCCCCCTACACCGCCACCACCTACATTATACTTATTAACCCCTAATCTGCCGCCCCCTACACCGCCGCCACCTACATTATACTTATTAACCCCTAATCTGCCCCCCCCTAAACCGCCGCCACCTACCTACATTTATTAACCCCTAATCTGCCGCCCCCAACATCGCCGCCACTATATTAAATTTATTTTTTTATTTTATTTTTTATTTAAATTTAAATAAATCTAAATAAAATTCCTATCATTAACTAAATTATACCTATTTAAAACTAAATACTTACCTATAAAATAAACCCTAAGTTAGCTACAATATAACTAATGGTTACATTGTAGCCAGCTTAGGGTATATTTTTATTTTACAGGCAAGTTTGTATTTATTTGAACTAGGTAGAATAGTTACTAAATAGTTATTAACTATTTACTAACTACCTAGTTAAAATAAATACAAATTGACCAGTAAAATAAAACCTAATCTAAGTTACAATTACACCTAACACTACACTATAATTAAATTAATTCCCTAAATTAAATACAATTAAATAAAATTAAATAAAATTATCTAAAGTACAAAAAAAAAAAACTAAATTACAGAAAATAATAATTAAATTACAAGATTTTTAAACTAATTACACCTAATCTAATCCCCCTAACAAAATAAAAAAGCCCCCCCAAAATAAAAAAGCCCTACCCTACACTAAATTACAAATAGCCCTTAAAAGGGCCTTTTGCGGGGCATTGCCCCAAAGTAATCAGCTCTTTTACCTGTAAAAAAATTATATTGGCTGTTCCAATGCGAGCTCAATCCTATTGGCTGATTGGATCAGCCAATAAGATTGAACTTCAATCCTATTGGCTGATTGCATCAGCCAATAGGATTTTTCCTACCTTAATTCTGATTGGCTGAAGAGGATGCTCCACATCGGATGTCTAGAAGATGGAGCCGCTCCGTGCCGGATGGATGAAGACTTCTCCACGCTTCATTGAGGACTTCGGCCCGGTTGGGTGAAGACTTCTCCCGGTAAGGTGATCTTCAAGGGGTTAGTGTTAGTTTTTTTTTAAGGGGGTATTGGGTGGGTTTTAGAGTAAGGTTGGTTGTGTGGGTGGTGGGTTTTAATGTTGGGGGGGGCATTTGTACTTTTTTTTACAGGTAAAAGAGCTGATTACTTTGGGGCAATGCCCCGCAACAGGCCCTTTTAAGGGCTATATGTAATTTAGTGTAGGGTAGGGCTTTTTTATTTTGAGGGGGGGGTTATTTTGTTAGGGGGATTAGATTAGGTGTAATTAGTTTAAAAATCTTGTAATTTGTTTATTATTTTCTGTAATTTAGTGTTTGTTATTTTTTGTACTTTAGATAATTTTATTTAATTTTATTTAATTGTATTTAATTTAGGGAATTAATTTAATTATAGTGTAGTGTTAGGTGTTAGTGTAACTTAGATTTTATTTTACATGTCAATTTGTATTTATTTTAACTAGGTAGTTAGTAAATAGTTAATAACTATTTAGTAACTATTCTACCTAGTTAAAATAAATACAAACTTGCCTGTAAAATAAAAATAAACCCTAAGCTAGATACAATGTAACTATTAGTTATATTGTAGCTATCTTATGGTTTATTTTATAGGTAAGTATTTAGTTTTAAATAGGAATAATTTAGTTAATGATAGGAATATTTATTTAGATTTATTTAAATTATATTTAAGTTAGGGGGTGTTAGGGTTAGGTTTAGGGGTAAATAAATTTAATATAGTGGCGGCGACGTTTAGGGGTTAATAAATTTAATATAGTGGTGACGACAATGGGGGCGGCAGATTAGAGGTTAATAAATGTAGGTAGGTGGCGGCGATGTAGGGGGGGCAGATTAGGGGTTAATAAGTATAATGTAGGTGGCGGCGGTGTCAGGGGTGGCAGATTATGAGCTTTCGCTGCTTTCAGACTTCCATTGACTCCTATGGCATCCGCTGCCTCCAGGGCAGCGGATTGAAAACCAGGTATGCTGAGCCGGAATAGTGGCGAGCGTACCTAGTAGAAATTTGATAACTAGCAAAAGTACTCAGATTGTGCCGAATTTACATTCGGAACATCTGTAATGACGTAAGCATCGATCTGTGTCGGACTGAGTCCGGCGGATCGTATGTTATGTCACAAAATTCTACTTTTGCCGGTCTGTAGGGTTTGATAACTAAGGGGAATCAGGCTCGCCACAAATACGCTGCGGAATTCCAGCGCATTTGCGGTTGACGGCTTGATAAATAGATGCCTATGCATTCTTTGGACATTAAACTACTTTCTTGGAAAGTGTTGTTCCTTTTGGCAATCTCTTCTGCTAGAAGAGTTTCCGAATTGTCTGCTCTTTCTTGTGAATCTCCTTTTCTGATTTTCCATTAGGATAAGGCAGTTTTGCGGAGTTCATTTAAATTTCTACCTAAGATTTCAGGAAGACTTCTAGTCTATTTGTTGCCTTTTCTGATTCTAGGAAAGGTCAGAAGGCCTCTGCTATTTCCTTGGCTTCTTGGTTAAAGCTTTTGATTTATCAGGCTTATTTGGAGTCAGGTCAGGCACCGCCTCAGAGAATTACAGCTCATTCTACTAGATCAGTCTCAACTTCGTGGAATTTTAAGAATGAAGCTTCAGTTGATCAGATTTGCAAAGCTGCTACTTGGGGGCCTATCTATCAAGCTCCGTACGGAGCTTGAGGGCCCGTGTTTCTGGTGAGCCTGCAGGCTCGCCAGAAACACCAATTATGAAGCAGCGGTCTAAAGACTGCTGCTCCATAACCCTGTCTGCCTGCTCTGATTAGGCGGACAGGAATCACCGGAATTCAACCTGATCGAGTACGATAGGGTTGATTGACACCCCCTGCTGGCGGCCAATTGGCCGTGAGTCTGCAGGGGGCAGCATTGCACCAGCAGCTCACAAGAGCTGCTGGTGCAATGCTGAATACAGAGAGCTTTAAAAGAAACAAGGGGTGGAGGCGGCGCCAAAAGAGGCGATCTAGCACTTTGAAATAAATTTCTAAAAACCTGGGTAGGTATCGAATCTAAATAGTCTAATAATAACTATATCTGTTATACATATCCCCAATAGATCAGAATGAATACAATTGGACCTTATGATTAAAATAATTCAATATGTATTTCTCTAGACTAACCCAAACCACTTTTTATCAGATTTTGAACTTCTTAGGAAATTCTTAAAAAATTCTTAAAAAATGCAAGGTGCTGCAGGTTTCAATATCAAATAACAAATTTTTATTACACAAAATCCTGATAATTCTAGAAGAATTCAGAGTATTCAAATAAGTATAAAATCACTTAAATACTGTGACACCGGTGTCCATTAATCTAAAAAATAAAAAATAAAAAATGAAATGAGAATTTAAAATTACTAATGTCCTTAAAAGACTTTCGAGCAAACTTTAAACAAATAATTGTAACGCTCTAATCAGAAAAAGGTTCTAGAACAGTTTCCAACCACTATGTATAGCTGTTAGCAAAAAAACAGTATTTGGAACTCTGTGCATTAATACTCAATGTTGACTGTGAAAGAAAGCCTTAAATAAAGCTGTTGTGTTGTTATAAAAACAACCAGACTGGTTAACAATTGCAGTAACTTCTTATGGCAGTAACACAGTTCTTTATATATAAAAGCGCTATTGGGAGTCTGTTTGCAGCAATGTTAGTTTGATCATATAAGTGCTGTTTTATAACATTCTTCCGTGAGGGCTTTAGAATCTCCTAGGTGGCAATGGCTGTAATAGCTTCCACAGGTGTAAACCAGTGCTTCAGCGCCTCAACGGCAATCAGTGAGTCTTTTGAAAACACATTCAGAGTACCTTTAATAAGTGCTGGTAATCTTCTCTTGGTATCCTTAGTGTGCACACTAGTAGAAGAAACGGTTGATCTGTACTCCTACCGTATAGCCAGGTCCTCCAAGTCTTACTGGCGTGACGGTTCTGGGAGTAAATGTGTCTCTGTAGTCTTTTTCCTTTCTGCAGGGCTGGATAATAGACAAGTCTACGCGTTTCAGCTCACCAGGGAGCCTTTGTCAAGATCTTGTATGATCAAACTAACATTGCTGCAAACAGACTCCCAATAGCGCTTTTATATATAAAGAACTGTGTTACTGCCATAAGAAGTTACTGCAATTGTTAACCAGTCTGGTTGTTTTTATAACAACACAACAGCTTTATTTAAGGCTTTCTTTCACAGTCAACATTGAGTATTAATGCACAGAGTTCCAAATACTGTTTTTTTGCTAACAGCTATACATAGTGGTTGGAAACTGTTCTAGAACCTTTTTCTGATTAGAGCGTTACAATTATTTGTTTAAAGTTTGCTCGAAAGTCTTTTAAGGACATTAGTAATTTTAAATTCTCATTTCATTTTTTATTTTTTATTTTTTAGATTAATGGACACCGGTGTCACAGTATTTAAGTGATTTTATACTTATTTGAATACTCTGAATTCTTCTAGAATTATCAGGATTTTGTGTAATAAAAATTTGTTATTTGATATTGAAACCTGCAGCACCTTGCATTTTTTAAGAATTTTTTAAGAATTTCCTAAGAAGTTCAAAATCTGATAAAAAGTGGTTTGGGTTAGTCTAGAGAAATACATATTGAATTATTTTAATCATAAGGTCCAATTGTATTCATTCTGATCTATTGGGGATATGTATAACAGATATAGTTATTATTAGACTATTTAGATTCGATACCTACCCAGGTTTTTAGAAATTTATTTCAAAGTGCTAGATCGCCTCTTTTGGCGCCGCCTCCACCCCTTGTTTCTTTTAAATCTTTTTAAATCAATTGCACAATTGTGAGAGGTGCAATTAGGAGGTAGGCAAGTCTGGTTATTCTACCATTGGTCTACACTAACCTTGAAAGTAGCTGAATACAGAGAGCGTATTGCTCTCCGCTTTCAGCGATGTCTGTCGGACCTGATCAGGTCCCACAGACATTTCATAAATAGGCCTCTATGTCTTCTTTGCATACATTTACTAAATTCTACCATTTTTATGTTTTTGCTTCCTCGGAGGCAGTTTTTGGTAGAAAAGTTCTTCAGGCAGCTGTTACAGTTTGATTCCTCTGCTTATGTTTAAGTTTTTTCTTTTCATTTCTGAGAATAAACTTATTTTTTTGGGTTGTGGATTAATTTTTTCAGCGGAATATGGCTGTTTTTATTTTATCCCTCCCTCTCTAGTGACTCTTCTGTGGAGTTCCACATCTTGGGTATTTCTATCCCATATGTCACTAGCTCATGGACTCTTGCTAATTACATGAAAGAAAACATAATTTATGTAAGAACTTACCTGATAAATTCATTTCTTTCATATTGACAAGAGTCCATGAGACCCACCCTTTTTATGGTGGTTATGATTTTTTGTATAAAGCACAATTAATTCCAAATTCTTTGTTTTGATGCTTTCTACTCCTTTCTTTATCACCCCACTACTTGGCTATTCGTTAAACTGAATTGTGGGTGTGGTAAGGGGTGTATTTATAGGCATTTTGAGGTTTGGGAAACTTTGCCCCTCCTGTTAAGATTGTATACCCCATATGTCACTAGCTTTAAATACTCTTAAAGTATTTATTTTAATGCATATGTTTTGTAATGCAGTAAATAATTTCTGATGCATACATGAAAAAAAAGCAGACATACAATTGATTAGACAGTGCTGAATAATATTGCTTCTAGGTGCTCCCGGTGATTGTACCAACATTGTTCTAGAAATTATTTTTAAAAAGTAATGTATTTGTACTGTTATCTCATCTGACTTATTTTATATATTACACATTATAACCTCTACTGTCTAATGATTATGTACAGCAGTAATAATGACCACTTATCTCAGAAGGAGCTGAATTATGATGTGTGAGCAAGACGGTAAAAGCGCTCTCGCTATCTGATGTTGTTTAAGTTTACCCAACTCCTTAAAAATAAAAAATGCTTCTACCACATCTAAAAAACTCTCACCTGAACTTATATCTAGTTAGGAACATCAGTGTATGATTGTCAATGTGTTGTGTGAACGCTTATATTAGTACTGTTGTGGTTTGGAAGTTACAGTAGTATATAACTTTTTTATGACAGGTAGTGGGAAATAAAAAAGATACAACTAGATTACAAGTTTTGCGTTCATGTTTTAACGCTAAAAAAATGGTAATTTCAGTGTTAAAACAGCACCGCAGCCATTACAAGTCTTGTCGGTATAGCTGTACCTCAAGCCTTTAGCCTGTATTGCAACGTCAGTCTCGCACACGTAAAAATTACGTTTTTTTAATGGGACTTCCATAGCGCCGGTATAAAAAGTTTTGCAGTGAGGCTAAAAAACTTGGGTTACAGCCTATACCGACAAGATCCGTTCTGTAATCTGAGAGCAGTAGTTATGAGTTTTACGCTACAAAAGTGTTACATAAAACTCATAACTAAACTGTCACAAAGTACACTAAACACCCATAAACTACCTATTTACCCCTAAACTGAGGCCCTCCCGCATTGCAAATACTATATGAAAGTTATTAACCCCTAATCTGCCGCTCCCGACATCGCCGGCACTAATAAAATGTATTACCCCTATTTCGCCGCTCCCCGACATCGTTGCCACTATAATAAAGTTATTAAGCCCTAAACCGCCATCCTCCCGCGTCGCAGACACTATTTAAATATAATTAACCCCTAATCTGCCTCTCGCCCACATCGCCCCCACTATACTAAAGTTATTAACCCCTAATTCCGCCGCCACTATAATAAACCTATTAACCCCTAAACCGCAAGCCCCCACAACGTAATATACTAAATAAACCTATTAACCACTACACCGAAAGCCCCAACATTGCAAATAAACTAATTTAAACTAGTAACCAATAAACCTAACGCCCCCCTAACTTTATATTAAAATTACAATTTCCCTATCCTAAATTAAATTAAAACTTACCTGTCAAATTTAAAAAAATAAGTTTAAACTAACAATTAAACTAATATCACTATTACACTAAAATTAAACTAGCTACCAATTAAATAAACTAAATTACACATTAAAAAAATCCTAGCACTACTATAAAAATTACAAAATATCTAATTACAACAAATAAAAAAGACTAAATTACAAAAAATAACAAACACTAAATTAAAAAAAATAACAAACGAAATTATCAAAAATAAAAAAGAATTACACCTAATCTAATAGCCCTATAAAAATAGAAAAGCCCACTCAAAATAAAAAACCCTACCCTACAATAAACTACCAATAGCTCTTAAAAGGGCCTTTTGTAGGGCATTGCACTAAGATAAACAGCTCTTTTACCTGTAAAAAAAATACAAAGGAGGGGCGGAGCCGACCATGCCCTGAGATAGCCGCACTGTTTTAATGCTCCATGCTTAACTTGGCACCTAGGGGGAAACTATCCTACATTATGGCAGCACAACTGAGCTAAAAAGCAAATGAATAAGCCTTAACAATGGTGGAGGATATCTACATGAGGAGAACTAGTGGGATCTAGAAAGATTTAAGGGATAAAAAAAAGCTCACCAGACAAAGCGCGACCCTGCTGCACTGCATGGAAACCCTGTATATCTACTTTCACATAACAGAGTCCAGCAGTGCAGTGGAGGCCCAAATTTGACAACGGAGACTACCGCAAAGGACCCTGAGCTATTGACCGGTGAATGATAAGAGTCAATCACCACACTACTGCTAATTAAGCAATTTTACGCGCTCCTCGTCAAAGCACCCCTGCCATTTGGGCCAGAGACCCTGTATATTCCCAATTTCACTACCTCACGCAGGACTCACAATACAGACCAACTCTTTCCCTGATAGCTTCCTATGGTAATCTGCAAACAATTGGGAACAATAAATAGCCCTGCAAGCAGGGTAACATTAGCTCCCATCTATTAAGCTAATAACCACTGTGACCAGAAACGCCATTGTTGAAAGGGGGGAAAACCCCTTGCACAAATCAAATTATCAACCAACTCAGCAGGGGAGGTGAGGCCTATTTTGGACCACATAGCAAGACATTAGAAACACTTGGGTTAAAGGAAGAAAATCTCTTTTTTCACTTATTATTTTTGCATGTGTTTCTAAACACACATCATCAGCAGTATACACTGGGAGGGACCCTCAAATCTGTAGCAACAAGAGATAGCAGGACAACATCACAAAAAAGAAGTAGACCATAAGAGAGGCGTGTTCATTCACATACAGCAGAGCTCTCCCTATAAAGACTTTGTAGACCAATCCGCATACCAGGAGATCTTTAAGAGCTAATACAAACAAAAGTATTCTCCAGGATCTGGAGCACTTCTGTAAATCCTTGGATATTCCTCTTCCTTCACTTCCCTCCCTGGATCCCTCCAGGCCTACCCCTTCGAAATGGAGATAATACACACCCACAACCCCAACAATCCCACTGGATGAAAGCAGACAAGAAGAGACACTATAACAGCACAAAATGCTCCAACAACGGACCCTGATACTGGTTGAAAGTGAGGCCTCCCAATTAAGATGGCTTAGTGTTGGAGATGGCTTGAGCCTCCCTAAAGATTTGGGAAACAGACCTTCTAGATCAGTGTGCACCGAGGAGGTATCCACGGAAGCAAAGACTAATGGGTTTTCCTGCTGGTTTTTCCTTTTTCTTATCTTCCACAGAATCTAACTGATGTACATTGATATCATATAATGTTTAATGTTTAATTTTTGTATTTTTTTTTTAAATTTCAGAATATTTCCTACTGGGTGCCATCCAACCCTTCAGGTTGAATCACTACCCCAATGACTCCCTCTTTTAGGATAAAGTCTAGTTATGGGATTCTTAGTCCCTGGTTTTGTATTGTTTGTTTATTTGTTAAAATGTTTTTTGGTTTTAACCGAGTCTCTAATGCTTTTCTCTGTCTATCTCATTACCTAAAGACCTATTATACTGTGACTACTACATCCAATTACTTGACATTCACCTACTCACTCCTGGGTGAAGGCGATACTAAAACTTCATACGAAGGGCATACCTGTTGCTGTGTAAGGGGCCATATGACAAACGGTCAATGAGTTGCTCGATCTAGGCAAACTCACCTTCCAATGAGGACAAAGGGTAAGCGTACACACAATTTAAACTCATTATAGGTTCTTCACATAGGGAGATTATATTAATTTCACAGAATTGTAAAGGGCTAAATTCCCCAACCAAGCGCTCCATAGCACTTAACTGGTTTAGGAGGGATGGGGCGAACATTATATTTGTTGAGGAGACACATTTCCTGAATAGTAAAGAACCTACCTTTAAATCTTGGGAATTCCCAGTTTCTTTTCTTCATTCCCATATGAAAAAGACCAATGGGGTAGGAATACTATTCCACAAAAACATGCACTTCCAATTACTTGAAAAACATGTATACAAGGAGGGTAGATTCCTTATCCTGGTAGGTCTACTTTTCAACAGACTGATTACATTAGCTAATATCTACTTCCCCAACACTGGTCAGGCCCAATTTGTTAAGAGGGTGGGAAATAAACGCTTAGAGGTACAGAAGGAGACCCTGATCCTGGGAGGAGACCTCAATGTGGTGCTGCTCCCGGCATTGGATTGCTCCCAGGGCTGCAGTTCTGTTGCCCCGGGTACGCGGAACTCAATCAGTAACGCCTTACAAAAACTTACACTTATAGACACATGGCGCTTTACTCACCCGACTACCCGTAATTATTAATTTTACTCAAACCCGGCGAGGTCATACTCAAGAATCGATTACTGGTTTTTGGAACATTAAAACCTTACACTATTGCGTGAATCTAACATATTGGTGATAACTTGGTCCGACCATGCATCAATTTCAATGACCTTGATTTGGCCATCGGCTCCTCTGCAGCTTTCGTTTGGAGATTAGATGAAGCTCGACTTCATGATCCCATTGCCGCAGCACAAACCCACAAAAATATTACAGACTACTTTCAAACAAATTCAAATACCTCTAGTGGGGCCCCAAGGGTTTGGTTGGCACACCAAGTGGTCCTTAGAGGACATTTTTTAAAAGAGAAAGCTACTCACAAATGTGTGATAACACAAACGCCAGGGATAACACCATCAGAGCCCTCCAATTAATTGAATACGCCAAGGTGACTAACACCAAAATGGTGATAATATCAACAGATGCCGAGAAGGTGTTTGATCGTTTGGATTGGAAGTTTTTATTTGCTACATTAAGTAGGGTTGGACTGGGGAAAAATATGATTTGGAGAATAAAAAGCCTATATCAATCCCCCACTGCGAAAGTTTGAGTAAATTGTCTGATCTCGGATCCATTCAATATACGTCCTGTTCATGATTAGCATGGAGATCTTAGCACAAAGAGTTAGAAATAACCCACAAATCAATGGACTAAAAATAGGCCCACTGGAATGTAAACTGTCCATGAACGCAGATGACGTCCTTTTTACCCTTTCATCCCCCAGGTCCTCTATTAAAGCAGTAATGCAGGAACTCAGGAAGTTTGGAGAATTCTCCAACTTTCTGATTAATGAACAGAAATCAGAAATACTAAACATCTCTCTCTCAAAGATCAAGTTTCAAGCTCTTCTAGAAACCTTTGCACTTAGACATCAAACTAAAGCCATAAAATATCTATGAATATACTTGACTCCGTATCCAAAATTCCTGTTAAAACTGGATTTCACAAATCTACTTACCACAATATCCCATGGCTTACAGACATGGAAAGACCGCCCATTTTCATGGTGGGGCAGATTGCAAATCCTGAAAATGAACATTCTCCCTAGATTGACCTATGTCATTCAAGCTGCACCCATTACCTTACCACATAGCTTCCTTTTACAAGCTCAGAGGGTTTTAGACAAATTTGTATGGGGGAATATAAAACCTAGGATAAAAGAAACGACAATGTACAGACCAGTTAGAGAAGGAGGATTAGGTCTGCCTAACATTGAGATTTACTATCAGGCTACTAGCCTCCAGAGGATAATAGACTGGCATAGAAATAAAGACAAGAAAGCATGGATACCGATGGACTCACACATTTTACGTACACCAAACCCGGGGGCACTATGATGGATAGCAAAACAGAACAGACCACCATGGTTGAAATCGTATCCTCTACTTGCCCATGTTTTTGAAACATGGGATAATATAATCAAAAAACTTCCGGGCGTCTCCACATTGGGGTCCCCTATGTCTCCCATATCACCAAATGCTGAATTGATGGGAGGCATTACATTTGACAAAACTAACTCTAACACGTGGGAGATGGGATTTACAGTCCCGTTATGCTCACTAACTACAGAAGGAAAACTTAAACATAAGCATGATCTAACAGAAATATTACGGGGTGTCTTCTCAAATTGGCTAAAATATAACCAAGTACACCATTTTATACAAACACGTTCTCAAAAAAAGTCATTGCTCCGGAACTTAACCCCATTTGAGCTGGTTTGCTCGGTCACTCTCCCAGCCCGTCACACCCTATCTTGGGCCAGAAAGCTGTTAACTAACGCCCAAAACTATACAGAACGCTGGCATAGAGACTTGGGTAAGACATTAACAGATGCAGAATGGAGACATATATTCCACAACATCAGGAAGTCCTCTTCCTCCACCAGGTTTCTAGAAACAAACTATAAGCTACTAACCAGATGGTACCTCACACCCACCAGACTGAAAAGTATTTTCCCCTCTTCCTCTGAGCTTTGCTGGAGGGGGTGTGGGACAAAGGGTACCCTTATGCATATTTGGTGGGAGTGCCCCAAGATACAACCATTTTGGGAAATGATCCAAGATAATATTAAAATCATAATGGGCCAAGAGGAACGATATATATTAGAGCCAGAAGTTGCATTATTAAACCTCTCTATCCCTTGTAAATGTAGATTGAGATGTAGACTGATTCAATTAACACTAAATTCAGCCAGATCCTTAATCGCCAAGGGGTGGAAATCTCAGACTTGCCCCTCGTTTGACATGTGGTTAGTCCATATGACCGACACCCTGTGTCAGGATAATGGCATACTTATTTCTCTGCACTGTCCCTTTAAAGCATCCTGCTCTCATTAACATCAACCTATTTAAGGCCCCTCCCAGCATTTTCACATTGCTTAGTATTGAAGTTTGTCTTAAACCTTAACCTGAGCCTGCTCTCTGTAAGATTTATCTTACTACTTCTGTTTGTTGGATTCCTCTCCTTCCTGCCTGCTTCTCCCTCAAGAAGATTCAGCTATTTCAAAAGCCTCATTCATACCTTTACTCTAACTCAGTTTCCCCTGCAGCTCACCGGCCTTGGGATTCACTTTTCACTGAGCTCCACTTCCTCATGCTGTGACGTCATCAGCCAGCTGCTACTGAGCTTCCCTGCTCCCTCTGGCAAGTCGCCATTACAACCCGGTGTTTGCAACTATCATTATAACAGTCCTGTTAGGGGTAAGCCAGTCTCTGTATTTTACTTTGCTGCTATACTCTAAGATTAGTATCTCAGTTGCTGCTGTTATTTTTCTGTGACTTTTATTTTCATTCCTCATATCCTGCTGTTTTGCCATAACCCTGTACACAATAGCAATTGCTTATTTTTTTCTATGATCATAGTACCATTTTTTCCTTGCTTATTTATTTTTTCCTTCATTAATGGTAAAATCTCAGGTTTATCTGAGCATATCCCTGCTGCATTTACTTTCTCACAGTGACTACCCAGACACATGTGGCAGCCATAGGGAATATGCTCAATTACTGCCTGTATATTAAAACTTTGCAATAAGGAATAAGGTTTCACATAGCTGCCTAATTCCTAATCTTTGTTTTACCTTATCACTCTGTTGCAAACAACCATACAATTTTTATTGTCTTTTTCATTCCCAGCAGTTGTGGTCCAAATAACTAAGCTGCACACATTTTTTCTTTCTTAGTTGTGCCTGACATAATACTAAGCCTAAAACTATGGACCCAGCTGGAATGAACGCACATGTGCAAAATATCACACAGAGGGTTGATTTATTAACTGAAGCTGTTAATTCTCTGAAAACAGAAAATGATACTTTAAAAGCTTATATCAGGGATGTGGTTGATAAGAGAGTACCAATATTAGAACCACAGGTTAGTACACCAGAAAAATTTAGTGGTGAGAGATCTGAGTATAGAGATTTCAAGAATGCTTGTTTGCTTATGTTCTCCCTTAAACCTCATACCTATCCCACTGATAGAGCAAGGGTACTCACAGTCATATCCTATTTGAGAGGTGAGCCCCGCACATGGGCCAACACTTACTTCGAGAATAACGATGATATACTTAATTCGTTGCAAAGTTTTTTTTCTGCTATGGGTCAGCTATATGAGGACCCATATAAACAGCTTACTGCTGAAACTGCAATGCGAGGCTTGAAACAAAAGAAAAGAGTAGTTGAAGATTACATTGCCGAATTTAAAAAATGGGCGAAAGACACTCAATGGAATGATCTTTCACTGAGAAATCAGTTTAGATTAGGCCTTTCAGAAGGAATTAAGGATGAGTTGTCTAGATCTGAACTACCACATACTCTTGAGGCTTTAATGTCACTTAGCATAACTATAGACAGAAGACTGAGAGAGAGACAGCAGGAGAGATCATTTCATGAATATCCTGCAAAGAAACAAAATACACCCAGCCCCAGCAAATCAACTGCTGAACCTATGGATATAGGTTTTATAAAGGGACCATTAACCCCTGAGGAGAAGATCCGACGAAGGGTTAATAACCTCTGCTTATACTGTGCTTCAGACAAACACACTGTCAGGGACTGTCCTTCCCTCCTGAAACAAAACAAGGGTAAGATGTATAAAGAACCTTTTTGTTGTACCACTCAGGATCATGCTCTCCCTTACCTAAATTTATCTCTTCTTTTACAGTGGGAGTCACATCGAATCAACGCTCCCGCGATTATTGACTCAGGAGCTACAGCATCTTACATAGATACTGTATTCACTAAATTCAATAAAATTCCACTTGTGCAAAAAAGGTCTCCTGTGTTATTACGTGGAATAGATGGTAATCCAATCACATCAGGTCCAGTTAAATATCAAACAATACCCTTACTTGTTGTTACCCAAGACCACCATAGGGAGTATTTGTCATTTGATGTAATATCATCCCCTATTTCACCCATAGTTCTCGGTATAAACTGGCTCCGAATTCATAATCCTGAAGTAAATTGGTCTACCTCAACAGTCACATTTAATTCTACATTCTGCTCTACTACTTGTTTCCCAGCTACTATTTTGCAAACCACTGAATCCAATGAGACAATTCAAATTCCTGAGGTTTATAAGGATTATGCAGATGTATTCAGCAAAACCCAGTGCGACAATCTTCCTCCTCACAGGAAGTATGATTGTCCTATTGAGATCATACCTGGCTCTGAGATCCCCACGGGTCATATTTACCCACTCTCAAATCCAGAGTTAATACACCTTAAATCTTACTTAGATGAAAATCTAAAGAAAGGTTTCATCCGTCCCTCCACCTCTCCAGCTAGTGCTGGGATTTTTTTTGTTAAAAATAAGGATGGCTCATTAAGGCCAATCGTAGACTACAGACAACTAAATAAAATTACAGTAAAAAACAGATATCCTTTACCCCTCATCCCGGAGTTAATTGAAAGGTTGGAGGGAGCAAAATTTTTCACAAAATTGGACTTAAGAGGAGCCTATAATCTCATCCGAATTAGATCTGGAGATGAGTGGCTCACGGCGTTTCGAACAAGATACGGATTGTTCGAATACGTCGTGATGCCTTTTGGGCTCTGCAACGCGCCCCGCAACTTTCCAGCACTTAATTAATGACATTTTTAGGGACATATTAGATGTCTTTATTGTCATCTATCTGGATGATATTTTAATTTATTCCAAGACCTATCAGGAACACATTTCCCATGTTAGACAAGTTTTATCAAGGCTCAGAGGTAACCACTTGTATGCTAAGGCTGAGAAATGCCTGTTCAATTCACAGACCATATCCTTTCTGGGATATGAAATTTCTCCTTCAGGTATCCATATGGAACAAAAAAAGGTTGATGCAGTTTTAAATTGGCCCATACCAACAACTAAACGTCAAGTTCAGTCCTTCATGGGTTTTGCGAATTTCTACCGCAAATTTATTAAAAATTTCTCCAAACTTGCTCTTCCTTTAACTGTTCTAACAAAAAATAATTCACATTTCACGTGGACTAAAGAAGCACAATCCGCTTTTGATTTGTTCAAACAAAAGTTCACTTCAGCACCAATACTCCGTTTTCCTGACCCTAATCTACAATTTGTTCTTGAGGTGGACGCCTCAAATTCTGCTATTGGCGCTGTTCTCTCCCAAAGAGAAAACTTGTCAAAACCTTTACATCCTGTGGCTTTTTACTCCAAGACTTTGAATAGTGCGGAACAAAACTATCCTATTGGTGACAAAGAACTCTTAGCCATAAAACTCTCCCTGGAACACTGGCGACACCTCCTTGAAGGTACTTCCATTCCTACACTCATCTATACAGATCATAGGAACCTGCAGTACTTGAAGGCCACTAGAACCTTGTCAGCAAGACAGGTTCGCTGGAATCTCTTTTTCTCTCGTTTTAATTTCCTCATCACATACCATCCTGCTGGAAAGAACCAAAAAGCCGACGCACTATCCCGGTTACCCACAAATCTTCCACATCAAACGACTGACCAATCCATCATACCAAAAGAAAACTTCATTTCTTTTACTCTTGAAGTCTCATCTAACCTTAAAAAGGAACAGTTGGCCGACTCTACAAAGCCATTACACCTTCTTCAACTTAATACTCAAGGACTTTATTCTCATGATTCAAAGATATATGTTCCACCTTCCCTCAGACTCATTCTCCTTCAATCTGTACATGATTCACCTCTAGCTGGTCATCCAGGTATCCATAAAACTCTGGATCTAGTAAAAAGAGATTACTGGTGGCCTCATATGGCAACTCAAGTTAAGGACTATATAAACTCTTGTCTTAATTGTACCATTTCAAAAAGGGATAAACACTCTCCCTATGGGTTGCTTTTGCCTTTGCCTACTCCAAAGAATCCATGGTCTGAGATTGCTTTAGACTTTATTGTAGATTTGCCAGTCTCTTCAAAGAATACCACCATCCTTGTCGTTGTAGATCTCTTCACGAAGATGTGCCATTTCATCCCCTTCTCCAAACTTCCTACCGCTTTGGAGACAGTACATTTGCTTCTCAAACATATTGTTAAGTATCATGGACTTCCCACTTCAATCCTCAGTGATCGTGGCAGTCAATTTTCTAGCAGACTATGGTACCATTTCTGTAAAACTTTATCTGTTGAGAGAAAGTTGACTACTGCTTACCACCCGCAATGTAATGGTCAAACTGAACGTTGTAACCAGTGGTTGGAACAATTTTTAAGACTCTTCTGTTCCTCTCAACAACATCTTTGGAGTGACTTCCTGCATTACGCTGAATTTTGTTACAACAACACTATTCATTCCACTACTGGTCAAACTCCCTTCTTCGCAAACTACGGTTTTCACCCCAAGTTTCACATCCTACCATCTTCCACCGTTCCAGTATCTAGTATATCAGAATTGTCTGATTCCATCTCTTCCAACTTTAAAACCATCGAGTCCAACATCATAGCAGCAAAACAACTCCAGAAACAGTATTATGATCGCCGCAGAACTCCGCCTCCTGTCTACACAAAAGGTGATCTAGTCTGGCTATCCACCAAACACCTAAGTTTGAAAACCCCTTCGAAAAAACTTTCTCCGTTGTTCATTGGTCCATACCCTGTTGAACTTGTCATTAATGCCAATGCTGTCCGGCTTAAATTACCCGATAATTTAAGAGTTCATCCCACATTCCATGTATCCCTTCTCAAACCCTATAAGGATCTCAGGGATTTCTCTTTACAAACGTCTCTTCCACCTATTTCTCTCGACCCTGAAATGGAGTATGAAGTTCACTCAATCCTGGATTCCCGTTTCCGTAGGGGACGTATTGAATATCTTGTTCGTTGGAAGGGTTTCTCTACAGATGATGATTCCTGGGAACCAGCTACCAACATATCTGCTCCTCGTTTGATATCTCATTTCCACCAAAGACATCCGGATCGTCCTGGGCCTTGAGCCTCTGGAGTGGCTCCTTGGAGGGGGGATTCTGTCAGGATAATGGCATACTTATTTCTCTGCACTGTCCCTTTAAAGCATCCTGCTCTCATTAACATCAACCTATTTAAGGCCCCTCCCAGCATTTTCACATTGCTTAGTATTGAAGTTTGTCTTAAACCTTAACCTGAGCCTGCTCTCTGTAAGATTTATCTTACTACTTCTGTTTGTTGGATTCCTCTCCTTCCTGCCTGCTTCTCCCTCAAGAAGATTCAGCTATTTCAAAAGCCTCATTCATACCTTTACTCTAACTCAGTTTCCCCTGCAGCTCACCGGCCTTGGGATTCACTTTTCACTGAGCTCCACTTCCTCATGCTGTGACGTCATCAGCCAGCTGCTACTGAGCTTCCCTGCTCCCTCTGGCAAGTCGCCATTACAACCCGGTGTTTGCAACTATCATTATAACAGTCCTGTTAGGGGTAAGCCAGTCTCTGTATTTTACTTTGCTGCTATACTCTAAGATTAGTATCTCAGTTGCTGCTGTTATTTTTCTGTGACTTTTATTTTCATTCCTCATATCCTGCTGTTTTGCCATAACCCTGTACACAATAGCAATTGCTTATTTTTTTCTATGATCATAGTACCATTTTTTCCTTGCTTATTTATTTTTTCCTTCATTAATGGTAAAATCTCAGGTTTATCTGAGCATATCCCTGCTGCATTTACTTTCTCACAGTGACTACCCAGACACATGTGGCAGCCATAGGGAATATGCTCAATTACTGCCTGTATATTAAAACTTTGCAATAAGGAATAAGGTTTCACATAGCTGCCTAATTCCTAATCTTTGTTTTACCTTATCACTCTGTTGCAAACAACCATACAATTTTTATTGTCTTTTTCATTCCCAGCAGTTGTGGTCCAAATAACTAAGCTGCACACATTTTTTCTTTCTTAGTTGTGCCTGACACCCTGCCAATGGAGGAATACGGGTATTTTAAATCCAACAATTTAACTTTTTTCCTTGACCTCAAATTCTTATGGGATGACATACAACATAAGCTACCTCTCAATACAAAGACTTTTTCCCAGGACTCTAGTGTGACATGAGTTTTCAAGATTGAGATAACAGTTGGCCGGTGACAGGTGAATACATGGTCTCGCCTTCGCCCTTTCCACTGCTTCCTTATGACTCGGCACTGGACTGACCCACGAGTGACCCTACGAGTAAGTAATAACATGTTTCTAAGTCAAGTATAGAGATGCTCCTAATTTAGGTTCAATGACTACTATACAATTCTATGTAAGAACAGTAGGTTAGTTCTCATGAGTCAGAGATTCGGTAGTTTAGTTATTATTGTTATTTGGTTTGTATTTGTTCTTATGTATATTTCATAGTCTTATTGGTTATCAATTTACGAAAGTACACTAATTGCACAAAATGTATTGTGGGCAATCGTAGTGAAGGGACTAATTTACAGTCCAGATGGATGTTATAGAATGTATAAGAATTGAGTGTACTGTTTACTGTTCACTTTTCATCAAATAAAGATGAATAAATATATAAAAAAAAAAATACAAAGACCCCCCAACAGTAAAATCCACTAACCAACCAACCCGCCAAAATAAAAAAACCTAACTCTAACAAAAACCTAAGCTACCCATTGCCCTGAAAAGGATATTTGTATGGGCATTGCCCTTAAAAGGGCATTTAGCTCTTTTGCATTGCTCTGAAAAGGACATTTAGCTCTTTTATGAATAGCCCAAAGCCTAAACTAAAAAAAAAAACACCCAAAAAACCTTAAAGACTCCTAACACTAACCAATGAAGATCCACTTACAGTTGTTGAAGTCCCGCTTGAAGGATCTTCTTCCTGGCGGCTCCATCTTCATCCAGGCGGCTCCATTTTCATCCAGGCGGCATCTTCTATCTTCATCAAGGCGGCGTCTTCTATATTCATCCCGGCGGCGCAGAGCAGGTCCATCCTGAATAATTGTAACTTTAATGTAGCTCTATTTTAGTTATGTTAAAGTTAGGGGATGTTAGGGTTAGGGTTACGTTAGGGTTAGGGTTAGGTTTAGGGTTTGCGATGTGGGGGGCTTGCGATTTAGGGGTTATTAGGTTTATTTAGTGGTAGTGATGTGGGAGGCCAGAGTTTTAAGGGTTAATAGCTTTATTTAGTTGTGGCATTGTTGGGTAGCAGCGGAATAGGGGTTAATAGATTTATTATAGTGTGGGTGATGGTGGGGCGGAGGGGAATAGGGGTTAATAACTTTAGTATAGTGGCGGCGATATCGGGAGCGGCAGATTCGGGGTTAATAGATTTATTTCGGTGGCGGCGATATTGGGAGCTGCAGATTAGGGGTTAATAACATTAAGTAGGTGTCAGCGATTTTGGGGACGGCAGATTAGGGGTGTTTAGACGTGGAGTTTATGTTAGGGTGTTAGGTTCAAACATATCTTTTTTTCCCCATAGACATCAATGGGGCTGCGTTACGGAACTTTTCATTCCGCGCTTCAGGTGTTTTTTTCTGACACCTTCTCCCCATTGATGTCTATGGGGAAAGCGTGCACGAGCATGTCAAAACAGCGCTTGGATTGTGTGCGGTATGGAGCTCAACGCAACCATATCGCATGCACAAGGCGGCTGTTTGAAAACTTGTAATGGCTGCGCTATAGGGGGTGAAATAACACAACTTTTGTTGCGTTCGTTAAATTCCCTATAGCGTGCATAATTTGTAATCTAGCTGTAAATTTGTTATTATTAGTTGTGACTGCGTAGAGAATTGAATGAGAAATATAGATTAACTCTGTAAATTCTGGTGAAACATATATGCCAGAAATATATGTGACTATATGATTATGCTGGGATTAAACACTGTTGTGATCACTATTATTATTATTATCATCAGTTATTTAAAGAGTGCCAACAGATTATGCAGTGCTATAAACATAGGCGGTATACAAGGTAACATTTATAGGGATCAAATGGGTAGAGGGCCCTGCCGAGAGTCGCACTGTTGTAGTCAGCTCTTATGAAGGTGATCTGCAAGCAGTTTGACTCTTAGGCTTACATGCTAAGGGGGTTCAGGGGGATAGCAAAGGAGGAGAGGAACTGGGGTTAGGACAAGTTAGTATAGGTTGCACGCATCCCTGAATAGTAGAGTCTTTAGGGAGCACTTGAAGATTTCACAACTAGGGGAGAGTCTTGTGGATCACTAGAGTCTGTGCAATATTTTTTAGTAAGATTCATGAGCAAACAAGTTGTTTACTGCAGTCTTGTGATAAATACATTATTTGTTATAAATACAGTATTTGTTGTAGAGCAGGCATTGCCAGATCTAAAATTGAGAGAGATTATTCTCTCCATATATCGCCTCAAAACTGGATATTCAGGCCAAGGTTTAAAGGTGTTTGTGTAGTTAAAAAAAAATCATTTGCATCCATAAAAATACTCTATAATGAACATCATAAAAATGCAGCACAAACTAAAATACTTTGTGCAGATTGAATTTTCCCCAGCAGAATTTGTCTCTGTTTTGGGTCACGCGCCATAAAGTTCTATAACGTACCCTGTGGAGACGAACAGTTTCAGATGAAGCGCTTGGAAACTTTAAGTTTGCAAAAGAAAAGAAGCAGACTTTAATCTTTTAAAACAATCTAAAGTAGAACTACAGGTTAATAACCTTTTCTCTCTCTACTTAATGGTGCAGGAATATTACTACTGCTGTAAATGGATTATACGTAAGAAATGCATGCACTGCCAATTTATAAATAAATTATTGTAACGTTAATTGAGAGTAAATTGCCTTGTTTTAATATGATCTAATAATTAAAGCTTTACTGGCCTGTAGCTTTGCACTTTACAGCTTAAGGAAGAAAATTACTTTCTTAAGCATTGTAGTTTAATTAAAATATAATATATGTTGGTTAATTCTTTTCCTTTTGTTTGATCCTTAGAAATATATTTAACATAAATTTGAAATTAAATAAAGCTAGTTACAAATACTGGTGTTGGCACAGGCTCAGATTTTCAGATTAGTAGTTATGTACTTTAGAGTGATATTTTTATTTTTTAAGATATAAATTACTAATATTTATAAGTTTATAAGTGGAGCGCAATCAATAGCTCAGGGTGCATTATCTTGCGCTCGGCCGTACGCAAAAAATAATATAGAATCTCATATTGCATGAGGTTGGTTAAACATTTTAACCAAAGCATCTTAATGCGTGCCTTATACTTTGAATAGAGGAGAGAGTGCTATTAGCGCACTCATTGCGCACAAGTGGTGAACTAAGTGTTGGGCTCGAGCGCAATACAAAATACTGCTTTAAAAGTTAACGCTGAAGTAAATGATTATCGTTTGATACTTTTACAACAAAACACATGAAAATGCTATGGTAATAATGCACTGGTTTTTAAACCTGTCCTCAGACCTCCCTAACAGGTCAGATTTGGAGGAAATCTAAACTAGCGCACAGGTGTAATCAGCTGATTAGTAAACATGGTTTACATCTAACTCCCAGAAGTGCATTGTTGCTCCTTCGACTATCGATACCAAGAGAATGAATCAAATGTGATAACTGAAGAAAAATAAAGTTGTTTAAAATTACAATCTCTGTCTGAATCATGAAAGAACATGTTTTGGTTTCATATCCCTTTAACGTACCCATTGCTATCTCTCATGCAGATGGTGGCGCAAACTAGACTAGCAGATTATTTTGTGCCCAAGTGTTTCCCTTTAAAATATGTACATTTAAGAGTAGTAAATGTATGTTGCAGATTCTAGCCTCAAGCTCATAATGGTTGCTGTGCAAATGAACTTGTTAGATACCTTAAAATGATAAATGCAGTATAATATGGGAGCTGAGTCATTTGTGACCTCCAGAGGTCATTTTGTTTGCTTAGCCATCAACAATCGATCCGTTCTCTCATTGGTGATGGGATTAATGAACAGCTTTATTAGTTACGCAGGTTAACGATGTACATCTTGAAAGGTCTGAGCCCTCAGATTAATAGTCATTGATTGTGAAAGCAGAACTGCGCGTTCACAGATTATGCAGAAACAAAAAGAGGCTATGATGTCGAGGACAGAGAAATTCCAAGACAAGGAGATATGTTTATACGCTACAGAACTAACTGATATGTAATAGATGTCTAAAGATAAGGGCAAAATAATCAAAATTAACCAACAACCCAACAACATAAAGTAGTATATTGTATTAAGTTTAACTTGGTACTGTTTATGCAGCTTTGGATTTTTCAGAAATACAAAGATAAATTAGTGCTATACTCTTCAGTATACAGGGGAGTGTCCATGCCAGTAAGTATACATCCTCATATTCTTCAGAAATTGTGAATATGTAGAGAGACTGTCAATACCAAGCACAATGTCACAGCTGCTGAAACACAAGAGAGTACAAACTTAGGGGCAGACATGGCGGCCATTTACACTTGAGGGTTTTTTGTTTTAGTGTTTTTATTGGTATATATATTTTTATTTAAAAGAAAGGAAATGTTTTTTCTTATGGGTCTACATATACAGTAATAACAATGTTGGTATCACATCAGATTCTATTGTTGTTTATATCTGTCCCTTTATATCTTAGTCTAGAACCAAAGCACTGATCTCTAAAGTTAAATGGACATAAAACATTGCATTTGCACGGACTGACCTGATGCCAGATTAAATATAATAGAGAATAAATAAAGTAAGCTTTATAATGATTGACTATAATTTTACTTTTTATTAAGGTGGTACAAAGTCACAGTTGTATGTGGACAAGGTTCTGAATGCTGGAAGGCATAATGACTAAACATAAGCTGTGAAATGAAGTAGAAAAAAAAATAAACTCTCAATCAATATTTGCAATTAACGATTCAGCTTTGTGGTCAATTGTTGATAATGAATGTAAATATTCATGAACATTGAGATTTTTGGATGTATTCCCCTTTAAGACAGCACAAAATAAAATGTAAAGTGGACTATCTAGATGGGGCAATAGCCTAGTTTTATTAAAGGAATACTTACTCCCCATATAATGATAGGTTAATTATAGACAACTGCAAGAGAGATAGGTGCTCAACTAAAGACAAAAATAATTCAGTAGTTTGTTCTATAGTATCTTACCCAGCCTTCACTCAGCCTCTTTTAGCACATTTGTGTTCTTCATGCAAGATAAGTCTAGTTCTAGGGGCCGATTTAACAAGCTCCGTATGGAGCTTGAAGCCCCTGTTTCCACGCGAGCCTTCAGGCTTGCCGGAAACAGAAGTTATGAAGAAGTGGTCTATAGACCGCTGCTCCATAACTTGTCTGCCTGCTCTGAGGCCGCGGACAGAAATCAACCCGATTGGCCGCTAATCTGCAGGGAGCGGCATTGCATAAGCAGTTCACAATAACTGCTGGTGCAATGATAAATGCGACAGCGTATGCTGTCTGAATTTTTTTGATGTGCGGTGGACATAATACGCTACATCGTATCATGTCCGCTCGCACTTTCATAAATATATCCCCTAGTCTCATAAAAAAGATAAGTCAAGAAAAGAGATTTGTACAGCTAACCTGACACTTTGAGAATGGAAGGCCCTCTAGTAGGCCTGTAACAACATTAAGGGATTACCAACTTGAAGTCTGGAGAAATGCTAGGATGTGTTTTGTTACAATGTTGCAGGTTGGGAGGCGGTGTTTGTTCTTACCTTTATAGGGTCCTGCAGTAGTGTGTTCAGCCTCTTTCGGTTTCCAGACTTCAAGGAGAAGGTTTTGCTGTTATCCTAGGGAAGATTGGAAGATGGAGAGATCCAGGAGGAAGTCTTTGCCTCCCAAAAGATACAGGGAGGTGGTTGAGATGGCTGCCAGGAAGAAAGGGCCTGCAAGACAGAGAGAGGAGCCTGAGTCTGAGGAACTGGTACCCCCCACACCCCAAAAAACACCACCCACCAGGAGGTTTAATAAAGTAAAGGGGAAGAAAGAGGTGGGAATGGGGGTGGGAATGGGGGGGCTGGCCCCAGTGCACAGGCCCCGGATTGTAGGGGGGTTGAAGTAGGCCCAAATGTGGGGAAGCAGCCTCAGGGACAAAGCGAGCACCTCACTGCAGGGCAGGCTGGGCCCAGTACTGGCTCAGAGGGCCGGCAGGGAGGTTTGGGCCTCATGGGGCAGCAGTTAGGTGTTGGGGGAGAAGGCCTGTTGGGCCCATTTGTGGCCTTGCCTCCAGCGGCCATGGCGGCAGTCCTGGCCCTGGCACAGTCACTTTCTACTGCTATGGCCCCTTCGGGCCCAGTGCTGGGCCAGGTTGCTGCCGGTGCGACCGGTGGTGGGGCCGGGGATGCTAGGCCGACTAGGCCTGATGCAGAGTGAACAGCGGCAGGGCCTCCCTCTGATGGCGGCACGTGCAAGATCTCCTCCTCCACAAGTTCGTCAGAGGGGGAGGAGGATCGCGGCCGCCATCTTGGGAGGCTGAACATAGGCACACAGAAGGCCCCACGTGACCGGAGCAGCCCAGGTAACTTGGGGAGGCTACTGGTCACGGAGGGGTCATCAAGGGGGAGCGCTTACCGGGAGTGAGTGGTGAGAGGCAGCAGGGTGCGGGTCCGGATGCTGTGGCAGTAGTGCGTGGTGCAGTTGGGGTTCGGAGTGAGAGGCCAGGCACGAGTGCGCAGGCGCGCGCGCAATGGAGGAAGTATGTGGCGCACGTAGGCTCACAGGAGCAGGTGAGGGTGCGAGGGGCATTAGAGGGCCTCCTGAGAGGCCAGTGTACAGGTCGGTAGGCCGCATGGATTATGATTCACACATGAGCGGAGTGAAAGGCAGTATGATGGTGTGCAGATGCAGAGTGGTGTGAGTGAAGACACTATTAGGAAGGCAGTAGAAGCTGCGCTGCGTGAGGTTAACAAAGCCAATGCTCATCCTGGGTTTAGTGACAACGCCCAGGAAGGCCCTGCTCAGGAAGAGGTTATTAGAAGTGCTGTGGCTGTCGCATTGGGTATGAATGCTGGAGTGGGGCAAGGGGGTATGAAGGTGGGTGCCTCGGTTGATGCACCTTCTGCAGACCGGAGTACTCCCCAAGTTATTTTGTCCCAACAGGTTAGTGGAAATACAGCAGCAGAGATGGCAACTGGTTCGTCAGGTCCCCTAGTGGTTGCAGGGCCCAGCAGAGATCAGATGGGACAAGCGCCGCAAGTGCCAGCAGGGCCAGAGATGCCAGGAACCGGTGAGTGACATGCACCTGACACTATGTACACTGACACGGGGTCTTCAATGAGTGAGTCAGGTTCAGAGAGCGGGGAGGACCTTGGGTTAGTGGGTAAAGGACAGCGCAGAATGTTCAGATGGATAAAAAAGATGGCAGCGGCTCTTGCGAAGGATAGGGACGGCACTAAAGGACAGGCAATTGAGGTTACAGGGGCACTTGGGCCCGGGGGCAATATAGCACTGACGGGGCCGGGGCCGCGTAAAGTGGCAGCGCAGGGGGACACTTACCCTTGCCTAGTACACTCCCTTTATGGCCATCTGAAAATGAAGGTAGTAAAGAAGATTCAGGAGGGTAAATACGTGAACGTGTTTGACCTCTCCCTGGATGCCTTTAGGGCAAAAGAAAGGGCCCTGGATGGTTCAGGGCCAAAGAAGGTGCGCAGGCCGGAGACCTACGAGGAATGGCTGAAATGCTTTCGGGTCTTCGCCGCATGCTACGTGAACAGGTGGCCCTTGTAGGGCCATAACCTGTTTAAGTATCAGGATACTATTGAGGATATCCAAATGAGATTTAAGGAAGGCGCATGACGTGAGTATGACATTTCCTTTAGAAAGAAGATGGTAACCCCTTGCTACATTTTGGCACACAAGATATGCATTTGTGGTCAAAACTGGGGTTGGAGAGAGGTGCCCCCTCCCCCAGGATAGCGCCCAAGGCCAGCCGCGACAGGGTCAGTGGCCGGGTAGGCGAGGTAGGGAATGCTAGAAATTCCAAGAGAAGCAGTGTGACAGGGGGAGCAACTGCTCCTTTCGACACATCTGCAAATTCTGTGTGGGGCCCCACCCAGGAACCAAATGCGGGAGGAGAAAGGAGCAGGGCCAGATCAAATCAGCTCCCAAGCCAGGAGTTGCGGTCAAGGGCACCAACCCTGCTTAAGTTGCCGGCCATGGTAATATGGCTGGCGAATTACCCTGACCGGGAGGCAGCGGAGCTGCTCCGGGCGGGGTTGGAGGGGGGTTTTCGTATCCCTGTAACAGGGAGGGTTGTGGGTTCACCGGTGCATAGGAACTTAAAAACGGCCTACGAATTCCCGCATGTGGTGAGGGAGAAGTTGGCTAAGGAGGTGGCTCTGGGCAGGGTGTCCGGTCCATTCTCAGTCTGCCCATTGGAAGATCTGGTGATCTCAACTTTGGGGGTTGTGCCCAAGAAGGAGGAAGGGAAGTTCAGGTTGATACATCACCTATCCTTTCCAAAAGGGGGGTCGGTTAACGACGCTATTGACCCGGAGCTGAGTTCGGTCCATTGTCAGTCGTTTGATAAGGCGCTGGACATAGTCAGGGCATGTGGGCCGGGTGTGCTGTTGGCGAAGCTGGACATAGAGTCAGCTTTCCGGCTACTACCATTACACCCCTCAGCTTTCAGGCTAATGGGCATGAAGTTCGAGGGGTTGTACTATGTGGACAGGTGCTTACCTATGGATTGCTCACTGTCCTGTTCGCTGTTTGAATGCTTTAGCTCATTCTTTCATTGGGTGGTACACAAGGCTTCCGCTGGGGGGGCAGTGGCCCACTACCTGAATGATTTTCTATTGGTAGGAAGAGCTGGTTGCGTGGATTGCGAACAGCTCATGGACGTTATGAAGGATATGATGGCACGATTCAGGGTTCCGCTGGCAGATAATAAAACTCAGGGTCCATGCACGTGCCTTACTTTCCTGGGGATAGAAATAGACACGGTGCAGGTGATATGCAGGTTACCACAGGATAAGGTAACACGCATGTTATCTTCGGTGCGGGCAGTCAGGAGACGGGACCGAGTGCCCATCAGGGAGGTGCAGTCATTACTGGGACTTCTGAATTTTGCGGGAAGGGTCATTCCTATGGGAAGGGTCTTTAACCATAGATTGGAGGGTCAACTGAAAGGCCCGACAGGTCAGGTGAAATGGGCCCGCGTCACGTCTGAGGTGAAAGAGGACCTGGCGGTATGGGACAGCTTCCTAGAGAATTTTAACGGGGTGTGCCTATGGAGGTGCCCTCCCGTATCGAACCATGGTTTGCACATGTTCACAGATGCAGTGGGTAGCTTCGGGTATGGGGCATACCTTAATGGCGAATGGAGCGCTGCTCCATGGCCACGGGAATGGGTGGAGGCAGGTTGTACAAAAAATTTGACCCTGCTGGAGCTATTTCCAATTGTGGTGGCTGTCGAAATTTGGGGAGAAAGGTTGGCCAACAGATCGGTGGTATTCTGGACAGATAACCTGAGTGTGGTGTACGCCATTAACAGGTTGTGCGCGTCATCACCGGCTGTGGTTTGCTACTTAAGGCACCTGGTGTTGCGCTGCCTGCAGCACAACATCTGTTTCACCACCAAACACGTCCTGGGAGTGCAGGACATTATAGCTGATGCACTCTCTCGATTTAATTGGGGGCAGTTTAGGGAAGCAGCACCCAAGGCGGCGAAAGAGGGTCTAACGTGCCCGTCTTCTCTTTGGCAGTTGTTGAAGATTGGGCGAGCATCCTTCCCTTAGAAAAGGCATCTTTGGCACCGAGGACCTGGTCGGCATACGTGAGCCACTGGAACAGATGAGAAGTTTTCTGTCAGCAGAAGGGTGTGCAGGTACGGGGGGCTTCAAGGGTGCAGGTGTTAGAATGGTTGGCACAGCTAAGGCGTGAAGGGGTCAGTAGGGCTGGCGCAGGGGGGAGGCTATCTGCGATAGCCTTCTTCAACAAGGCGTTCGGTTATGCGGATCACTCCGGTGCTTTCCTGGTCAGGAAGGTGATGAATGGAGGGTAAGCTCGCCCCCCGGGCAAAGGATCGGAGGGAACCTATAACACAGGGAAGGCTGCGGCTGCTAGCGTTAGGATTGAGCTCTTTGTGCATATCTGAATACGAGGAGTTGCTCTTTCAGGCGGCCTTCATGATGGCATTCGCAAGGGCGCTTAGAGTGGGCGAGCTGGTGGCGTCGTCCAAGGTGAAAGGGAAAGGGGGAGTCCGGGAAGAGCACATCCGGTTGGCAGATGGTGGGCTCCTCTTATTTGTGCCTAGGTCAAAAACGGACCAGGAAGGTAAGGGGGCATGGTTGCCCCTGGTACAGCAGGACTGCATGGAATGTTGTCCGGTGCGTTGCGTGGAAAAATACATTAAGGTGAGGCCAGCAGGCGGGGAGCAGTTCCTGGTGCACTTGGACGGGACAACCTTGTCAGCATTTCAGTTTCGCAGGGTGCTCGCCAAGGCGGCCGTGAAGGCGGGGTTGGATCCCAGTAGGATAGCCCCACATTCCTAATGTTACCAAAGCTCAGAGTGGAGCTATTTCTACTTTATGTAAAAAGGATATAGTAGTGAGGGGGGCAGATAAGGGAGGAGCCATAGTTGTCCTAGATAAGGACTACTATATTAGTGAACTCACTAATCATTTGGAAGATAAAGATACATATTTGGTTCTCCCTTATAACCCTCTCATTAATTTACAAAAAGAGATTAAGGGTATAATTGACAAAGCTCTCATTAAGGGTGTTATAGATAAGAAATTGGCTAAATACCTATACATTGAGTATCCTAAAACCCCTATTATATACACAGTACCAAAGGTACATAAAGATCCCCACAGACCACCGGGCCGTCCAATAGTTGCAGGTACACAATCTGTGTTTAGTCATATAGCGGTATATCTTGACAAAATCTTACAGCCTGAAGTTATGAAAGCAACTTCTTATATTAGAGATACCAGCGACTTCATTTTGAAGCTGAAAGATTTGCTGCTAAATGACACAAAGTATATACTCTTTTCACTTGATGTTTGTAGTTTATACACATCCATCAAGCATGAAAGTGGAATTGGAGCTGTCATGACCACTATGGCTAAAACTAATAAATATAGCTTCACGCAATCGAAATTTATTGAAGATCTGCTTAGAGTGGTGTTATATTGCAATTATTTCTTATTTGGTGAAACATGGTACCGGCAATTGAAGGGGACAGCCATGGGGTCCAATGTTGCCCCATCATACGCCAACATGTTCATGAGTTGTTTTGAAGACAAATTTGTCTATGAAAATGCTTTATTCTTACAATATTGGGCAGCCAGGTGGCGCTTCATAGATGACGTGTTTGGCGTGTGGTGGGGTGACATTGGTTCCCTCTTGGCATTTGTAGATCAGTTGAATAGTGCAGTGCAGGGACTAAGATTTACACTTAATTTTAGTGAGACTAGTAATGTATTCTTGGATACTGAAGTGAACAATGATGTCATGACAGGCAATTTAAAAATTGACATGTATAGGAAAAGTATAGACAGAAATTCCCTACTTAAATATGATAGCTTCCATCATGAGTCTTTGAAAAATTCACTACCAAAAAGTCAGATGCTCAGAGTTCATAAAATAGTAAGTGACAGCAATATGAAAGAAATAAGACTTAGAGAGATGACTGAGAGATTTGTACAAATGGGGTTATCCTTCTAACTTAGTGGAAAGGGAGAAACAAAAAGCTATTAATATCTGTGAAAATAGGCACAAAACTAGTAATAAACAGGATAGAATAGTGTGTGTAACACAATATAATCCATATAGTGCTGAAATTGCCCAATATCTTAAAAAACATTGGCATATAATAAAAAATTGTAATACAGATATAACTGAGTTTCAAAACTATCCACTTATGGCATATAGGAGAGTACCCAATATTAAAGATCTAGTAGTTAAGAATGATATTGGGGCTAAAGTAAAAACACAGACATATATATCATCTAAATCATGTGGTACCTATACATGTTTAAACTGTGCCAGCTGCCATTCAGTCATAAAGGGTAGAGAGTGTGTACACCCCCAAACAGGTAAAAAGTTTAACATCAATAAATTCTAAACATGTGAGTCTACTAATGTAATTTATCTCATAAAGTGTCCATGGGCGAGACAGTTAGAAAAATATGTGATCGCCTCAGTCAACATAGATCAAATATAAGATGTGGGGACATGAAGGCCCGGTAGCCTGTCACTTTATTGAAGCTTGTCACAATATCTCACAACATAGGTGGCAAGTCATTGATAGCGTTGAACCCCATAGAAGGGGTGGAAATAGGGAATCACAACTAAAGAGGAAAGAATCTTTCTGGATACATAAGTTGGATGCTTAGGTTCCCAAAGGGATCAACAGGGAAATAGATATGACAGTATTCTTGTGAGTAAAATTTAAAAAGTAAAATTTAAAATAGTTTGTAATATAAACATTGTATTTTCTGTGAATAAGTAAACTGTAGCATATATAATAATATTATCATATGATGAATTTGTAAGGTATATATATTTGAAGATAATAACTACTAACAGCAGATTGTTTTTAACTATGTATTTAACTAATTTTTTTAGGAATAATAAGTCTTGACCACTAGGTGGCAATATTTTGTAGTTGTTTAGATATCACAATGTTATTTGGTGTGTTAAGGGTTAATGTCATATGGTATTTAAGGAGCAGCTAACAGGTGTTCTGAATAAGCATGAGTAAGGGTTAACAGCCCGAAACGTCGCTTTTTGCTGCTGTGTGCCAAGTGCTTTGTATAAGCTGAAATGGATCAATAAAAGCTAAGTTTGTTCAACTATTCTCCTATCTTTTTTGGTGCTGTGGAAATCATTTGACTACATATTGCTGAGAGGTGTTTGCAGTGGCCCTCTACCATGAGCATCAGGTGTGCGCTGTCTGTCACTTGGGAACTATTCCTTTAGGATAGGCGCGGCGACCAGCGCGGCAGAAAAGTGCCTTCCCGCAGCGGAAATTAAGCCCTTGGGAAGATGGAAATCAACCCAGTATAAGACATACATTAGGCCCACAAAGGGGGAATCTTAAGCAGATTGCAGAGGAAGGGTGTTGTTTACTAGGGGTTGATGCGGTAGACAGGTAATGTTGGCTTGTTAGGTCATTTGTGGTACTCTGTTTTGCCAGGTGTTGTAGGTGAGAAATTCCCTCCAGTTCGCATGTGGATTGTAGGGCATTCGTACATCCACTGGGCACACATCATGGCGCTGCGGTCGCCGGAAGAACAGCAGCTTGGATTCACAACGTCCAGGGCAAACTTCCGGTGGTTAGGGCGCAGGGGACTGGGCTGATTTGCCAGCATTGTTGCAGGATGCGCACAGAAGGTGGGGGCAGCCTAATATCTTGGTGCTGCACCTTGGGGGGAACGATTTGGGGCAATGCCCGCATTGGACTTGATTAAGAGAATGGCGGCAGATGTGAAATGGGTTCACACGTCGCTGAAGGATGTGACTTTAGTTTGGTCAAATGTGGTTGCTCGACTGCAATGCCGACACATCTTCACGCAGAAAGCGGCATATAATGTGCATAAAAAGGTCAACAGGGAGATGGGAAGGACGGTCACGGCCCTGGGGGGCTTTGTGATCCGGCATGAAAATATCACGGCCGACAGAAAGGACCTATTCAGGCCTGACGGGGTCCACCAGACGGACGTTGGGTTGGACTTGTTCCTAAAGGATGTCAGGGGCGCTTCACTGAGGGTTATTTAAGTTAGTTAAAAAAAAAATGATTTTATAATTCGTTGTTTATATTGTTATATTGTTTATGTAGGTAATAGGCGCCTTTTGGCTTTTGTTTGGCGGCAAGAGGATGCTTGGCTCTTGTGGCGGGTGGTCAAGGCCCTGGGGAGCGGACACGGAGAGAGAAGAGTGACGGTCCAGAAATAAGGGAGGGGTTACGCATGCCAGGTGCCGGCCTGGGGGTCCTCTCCCTTGCGGATGCGGGCTGAAGACCTCTTAACATCACAGCTCTCTTTGTGTGCCATTGGGCGTGTACAGCCGGGTGTCACGCTGCAGGCATCGGAAGGGGCTTTGACCATCTGCTAGTAGGGGCTAGGTTAGGGTGAGGTGCCGCCAACGATGTTATGATTACGAACTTGTTGCCAAGTTTGATGTTAGGTTAATTTGAGTGCCTAAGAGTAATTGACAAACACTTACAGTAGGGATTGAGGCCCTATTTCGGATGGAATTTACAAGCTAGAATAATTAAGGAAAAGGACTGCAAGAGTGAGAATTATGTTAATACAGAGTTAGATAAGGGCAATTATTAGGCACGTGGAATTCATTTGTTACTGAGTTGGGTGGTAGGCTTTGCTGAACAAAAATATCTTCAGTGAGCATTTAAAAGAAGGCAGATCAGGGGAAAGTCTGACAGTGCGAGGGGGGAGCACTCCAGATGATAGGTGCTGCACGAGAACAGTCTAGAATGGAAAGAGGTAAAAATCTAAGATGCAAGGAGCAGGTCATTGTTGGATCTTAGTGGTGGGCTTGAGTATATTTGTTGATTAGTGAGGATATGTAGTGGGGACTGGCATTGGTAAGGACTTGTATGTCAGGGTGAGAATATTGAATTTTATCCTGATGTGAATGAGGAGTCAATTATGGGGACTCGCAGAGAAGTGCAGGGATTCAGACTGGTGGGAAAGGTGGATTAGCCTGGCAGAAGCATTTAGGATGGATTGAAGGGGGAAGAGGTGGGAGAAATTAAGGTCAGTGAGTAGGTTTTTGCAGTAGTCAAGTTGGGAAATTACAAGGGAGTGGATTATTTGCTAATTGGTTTCAGTACTCAGAAAAAGGCAAAACCTAGGCATATTTTTTATCCTGTGTGTGCCCAGTTTTTGGCCTATTGGAATACAGCCTAAACAATTATCTGAAAATATCTATAAATCCTATGTCTATAGCCAACTGTAAAAAACTTTATCAAACTGTTACTGCATATTCTTTTTGGCTTGTTTTTCAGATAAAAAAAGAGTAGTATAGTTCAGAACAGTTATTTTCTGTAAAACGCTGAAGAAGACTAAAACAAGTAGCGCCTTGTATTGGCTTTTGGTACCTTTCCATAACAGGTAAGCATTTTCTGTTGGGTTTTTTGTTGTTGTTTTATTTAAAAAAAAATATTAACCCCTTCTATAAACCACAATCAATATATATATATTTTTTTTATTGACAGGGTGATTAAAAATACAGGATCTGCACCATAACTGGCAGAGTGCAATATATACATAAAAAGAAAATAAGAAATCCACAACATATGGATCTGAAATACATTTGAATAGATACAAAGGCCTCTATTTATCAAGGTCTGGCGGACCTGATCTGACAGTGCGGATTAGGTCCGCCAGACCTCGCTGAATACGGAGAGCAGACTCGTGCCCAATCGGCCGCCAGCAGGGGGGTGTCAATCAGAGCAGGTGGACAGGGTTATGGAGCAGCGGTATTTAGACCGCTTCTTCATAACTTGTGTTTCTGGCGAGTCTGAAGACTCACCAGAAACACGGCCTTTCAAGTTCCGTACGGAGCTTGATAAATATGGGCCAAACAGTGAAAATATCACCACCCTGACTGTTTAACATTTCAAACAAACATAGAAAAAAATATTTTTAGATAGTAGGGCTTTATATGTATTCTATAGTATAAATAG
This sequence comes from Bombina bombina, assembly GCF_027579735.1. NCBI lineage: Eukaryota > Metazoa > Chordata > Amphibia > Anura > Bombinatoridae > Bombina > Bombina bombina. The sequence continues at coordinate 253,761,314 of NC_069507.1, forward strand.
ACAAAAAATGTACCTTCTCATACTATATAAACAATAATAGACACAAGTATAGTACAAAAGTAAAGAAAGGGGGAGGAGAGAGAGAAAAAAAAAATGATATACGTCCCGCCAACTTCCTTACCTCCTCCTACTATCACCAGTCTTCCTGCTATTTTAATATCTTTAATCTCAAGTCACTGGAAATATTTCTCTCAGCATTAAGCTTTCAAAATATTCAGACCTATGGAACGCTTTGGTAAGTATGTATTGTACAGTAGGATATTTTTTGTCCATTTATTAAAGAAATACTGTATTTGTTTATTGTGTGTATTAGATAGGTTATGTTGTTCAAAGATAATCTGTAATTTGATTGCCTCTGTGAATAATCTAAAAGAGGGGGGCTTCCTGTTTTTCCAGTTTTTCAAAATCAGATTTCGAACCAATACAATAACAGTGTTAATCAAATCATGGCTTTGTATATCTGAAATCAAAAATAAAATACTTCTTGGCTTGAAAAGAAAGTACTCTGGTATAAATTTGTTTAACCAGAAATTTACTTTCTGCCATAACTGTCTCACTTTTGGACAATACCAGAAACAATGGAGCAAGTCCGCTGCAGGAAGTTGACATTTATAGGAAAAACCTTGTTGTCCTACTGACCAGGAAGCTAATCTTTTTGGTGAAATGTACGCATTATTAAAAATCTATAGAAAGCTAAATATAATTTCCCCATTTCTGCTATTCTGGTCAACAGTAGTCAAACACCTTTTTTAAGTTAGAAAAAGGGACAAGTCAAGGGTGTCCTCTTTCCCCCCTTCTTTTTAACATTGCCATAGAGCTTTTAGCAACCTATCTTCGGCAAGATTTAGTGGGAATAAGCCTGGGGGCACAAAAATGTGTTTTGTCATTATATGCTGACGATTTGTTATTATATTTTAAAAACACCAAAAAAATATCCCAATAGCCTTGAGGATTCTGGAGCTCTTTAGTTTAATTTCTGGATACAAAGTTAACACTGTAAAGTCAGAAATTCTCTGGATATATAAAAATAAAGATAGTTTTAGACAACATAGCTTTAGAGAAGTTGACAGCTATATCTTGGAATTAATTTACATAAGAATCCTAGTATTTGGTACAAACTCAATTATACATCTTTTTTCTCACATATAATAGCTAAACTACAGTGCTGGAGCCTTTTCCCTATCTCATTGCCCGCTAAGGTGATGCTGATTAAGTCTATTCTTGTCCCTCAATTATTATATATTATGAATAATTTACCGTTGTTTATTCAGGACAAAGATATTAAAACTTTTAACCGGGTTTGTGCCAAATTTTTCTGGAAAAAGAATAGACATATGCTCTCCATAATAAAACTTTCCCAGCTCAAGGAATTTGGAGGTCTCGCCTTCCCTGATATTAAGGCATATAATATTGCCATACTTGCACGGCACGGAGTGGATTGGCTTCTTTCCTCTAATTATTTAACTAATATAAAAATGGAGGAAAATTTTATATAACCACTATCTCTCAAAGCGATCTTACATTGCCCACACGCACAACTCCCTTGAAACATTAAATCAACTCTTAGTATCTATGATGTGGTCAAAGTATGGCAGCAATTATGCTCTCGCTTGGAGATCAATTTTCATATATCAGCCTTCCTACCAGTTAGAGGCTGTCCGGAGTTTCAACCAGGGTTTCAGTATGAAATATTTAACAGGTGGGCTGATAAAGGTTTATCAATGATAGTACAATTCCTTGATGAGGGGCTCAATACGCGAACGTTTGAGAGTATTGCTACTGAATATAATCTGTCAAACAAGTGTTTCTATGCATATCTTCAACTACATCATTTAATAAATAAAAAACGGCAAACGGGAACCTGGTCGGTTCAATTTGAAACAATTGCCGATTTTATTAACCTATCAAGGGAATCATTCAATATCAATATTATATAAGATCTTATTGGCAAAACAGGGACAGTTAATTTTTAAGACCGGTGGAGCCAGCCACCATACACTTCTTGTCATGTAATGTTATTTGTATGCATTACATTAAATTCACTATCTGAGAACATTTCCGTGTTCCTTCAGTTTCTTTAAAGCCGGGTGTGCTGATTTTTGTGCTTACAGTTAATTATAGAGCATTCTCTACTTTATTGGATCAAATATTTTGAAGAAATTAATAATGATACTATTTAAAAAGGTATTAAGTTGATCTGTGACGCTCCTCTTTCTTCTTCCTGGAAGGAATCCCACTTAAAGATTCTTAACAATCAATATTTAATTACATGACTGTGAGACAAAGTGTCAGGCTAAGGTGATTGCCATCTATGGTGTTGGCTGATGGTCCTGCTGTGCAGAAGTAACGGAGTAAAGCAGAGAACAGTCCAGAGCACAAGCTTAGATACAAAGGGAGTAGGCAAAAACAAAGTCCAGTTAACAGGTCAGTGGTCAAACACAGGAAGGCAGTCCAAAAAAAGACTTCAATACAAAAGGAACAAGCAGGAGGTGAAGTTCAGAGAAAACAGGCAGAGGTCAGGAATCTGGATAATAACCCAGGTACAAGCAACAGGAGCTTGGAAACTAGAGAACTCACATCAATGTCCAAGCAATTTGTTAGAGTGAACTGCAGAGTTTTATAGGGGAAGACCCCTCCTATGGGAGTGGCACAGCAGGATGAGAGACAATGCAAAGTATAGATCCTTATTAAAGGGACAGTATACTGTAAAATAGTTTTCCCTTAATGTGTTTACAATTGCTTTTTTTTACCAACTGCCGAGCAAAACATTTTTGAAAATTAGCTTTTTAAGGTTTATTTGTGTATATTAAAGCTCTTATTTTGTGTTTTGAAGCCACAACCTAATAAAATGGTTTGAGCTTGTAGGTATAATCAGATCTCATTACGTTATCACACTGTGTACATATACATGTCACATGTGTCTGTATCTTATATCTGTAGGTATAATCAGATCTCATTACTTTATCACACTGTGTACATATACATGTGTCTGTATCTTATATCTGTAGGTATAATCAGATCTCATTACTGTATCACATTGTGTACATATACATGTGTCTTTATCTTATATCTGTAGGTATAATCAGATCTCATTACTGTATCACATTGTGTACATATACATGTGTCTGTATCTTATATCTGTAGGTATAATCAGATCTCATTACTGTATCACATTGTGTACATATACATGTGTCTTTATCTTATATCTGTAAGTATAATCCGATCTCATTACTGTATCACACTGTGTACATATACATGTGTCTTTATCTTATATCTGTAGGTATAATCAGATCTCATTACTGTATCACATTGTGTACATATACATGTGTCTGTATCTTATATCTGTAGGTATAATCAGATCTCATAACTGTATCACATTGTGTACATATACATGTGTCTGTATCTTATATCTGTAGGTATAATCAGATCTCATTACTGTATCACACTGTGTACATATACACGTGTCTGTATCTTATATCTGTAGGTATAATCAGATCTCATTACTGTATCACATTGTGTACATATACATGTGTCTGTATCTTATATCTGTAGGTATAATCAGATCTTATTACTTTATCACATTGTGTTCATATACATGTGTCTGTATCTTATATCTGTAGGTATATTCAGATCTCATTACTGTATCACATTGTGTACATATACATGTGTCTTTATCTCATATCTGTAGGTATATTCAAATCTCATTACTGTATCACATTGTGTACATATACATGTGTCTGTATCTTATATCTGTAGATATAATCAGATCTCATTACTGTATCACATTGTGTACATATACATGTGTCTTTATCTTATATCTGTAGGTATAATCAGATCTCATTACTGTATCACATTGTGTACATATACATGTGTCTTTATCTTATATCTGTAGGTATAATCAGATCTCATTACTGTATCACATTGTGTACATATACATGTGTTTTTATCTTATATCTGTAGGTATAAACAGATCTCATTACTGTATCACATTGTGTACATATACATGTGTCTTTATCTTATATCTGTAGGTATAAACAGATCTCATTACTGTATCACACTGTGTACATATACATGTGTCTGTATCTTATATCTGTAGGTATAATTAGATCTCATTACTGTATCACATTGTGTACATATACATGTGTCTTTATCTTATATCTGTAGGTATAATCAGATCTCATTACTGTATCACGTTGTGTACATATACATGTGTCTTTATCTTATATCTGTAGGTATAATCAGATCTCATTACTGTATCACGTTGTGCACATATACATGTGTTTTTATCTTATATCTGTAGGTATAATCAGATCTCATTACTGTATCACGTTGTGCACATATACATGTGTCTTTATCTTATATCTGTAGGTATAAACAGATCTCATTACTGTATCACGTTGTGCACATATACATGTGTCTTTATCTTATATCTGTAGGTATAATCAGATCTCATTACTGTATCACATTGTGTACATATACATGTGTCTGTATCTTATATCTGTAGGTATAATCAGATCTCATTACTGTATCACGTTGTGCACATATACCTGCTTCTTTATCTTATATTGGTCCATAAAACAATCACCAGTACTTGGAGAGAACAAAGGAAAATCAACATTTTATTACCTCATCTCTGCTATATCCAACTAGAAGTGTAATCTCTTCTGCTGGTTGTGTTTACACAGCTTATCTATAGCTTGGACCTGCGGCCACAAACTTTCAGAATAGGTGGGGATACCACATGCTAAATCAACTATTTCAAATGCCAATATAAGGGTAAAGGAGTTACCTGTAAACAATTTAATACACTCCAGCAGGTTAAATGGATCATTGGGAACAAATTAAAGGGGAGAAATGTTTTGAGCAAACTGTCCCTTTAAGTGAATGCATCCAGGGTTTGACTAGTTTTGCTATCTTGCAGTACCTCACTTTCACCACATAAATTGGCGGTGCACATGTATCTTTCTGTATATTGTTGTCATGTAAGCCACAAGCCTGTAGACTGGATTAATGGCAGAATGGGCAGAGATGTAGAAGATTAAAAAAGGTAGGCGAGAGAAGACAGGAGAGGAACCTCAAGGTGAGTGGCTGGCACACTGGGCAAACAGACCAAGAAGACGAGATGCAGATCTGACAGAGGGCACAACATATTAAACTAATACCTGCTCAATGCCGGCAGCAACAGATACAATGGTTCTATGTCATTAAATATTAGGAGTTATATCATGACACAAAGCAATATGTTGCAACTTGCAGTGACCTTTAGCATTCAGCGATTAAACACTAGCTATATATTCGACCAGCCATTTAGAGATACAGTTGCGTCTAGGGTATTTTTAATTAATGCTCTTTAGCTTTGCTACACAACTTAAATGGAATGAACCATCCATTGTCACTTCTATAACAGGACCATTTTTATAACTACAGTTACGTATTCATTGGCCACAAGTGCAGTTCCTTCCTTTAAATACAAAATTAGAAAATTTGTTCCTCCTATTTTTTTTTCTTCCTTTTCTCTAGACTTTAATCTCTCTGCCTATTTTTTTTTTTTTATTTCTGTTATTAAAATGATGAAAATGCATTTCCCACTTTGCTTTGCATGGAGGGACAACATGATATAAAAAAACTACCAATGATAGGAATTTTATTTTCCTTATTGAAATAATTAATGAAATCCAAAACACCAACTGAAAAATATATATAACATTCCAAGACATAGTCTAATGCTTTAATTTGTAAATCAACCAGTCAATACATTGGATATTTTTGTATATTATTCCCAAAAAACAGAAAATATTATGAGTGTTATATATTCCTACAAAGGAAAAGTTAATGGAAAAGTCTGTTGCTAACACAGCTGAAAATACGAGAAGGCAACAAAAGATTTCCAATTCCATGATTATGAAAGAGATCAATATGTTGACTTCAGCTCACAAATGAAATGCTAAAATATTTTGAAAAATATAGTGGACAATAATTTATCTGTAGCCAAGGAAATGTCCCAGCCATTCATTCACTCCAAGTGCACAGATATGAGAACGGAGCATGACCTGGGCTATGCTTTCTGTCTCGTATCTACTCCAATGGTATGTGACCTCCTTATGAACCAATCAATGGTACCATTATTGCAAGAGTTCATAACCGAAAAAATGTGGAAGCCTATTTTTTACATTGTGCGTTGGTGTTGCTACTTATCACAACTCATCTTTGACTCTATAATATTTTCCAAGGATTTATTTTTTGCAAGACTTAGATAATGTGTCTGAAGTTAAAGAAGAGTAGGTGAAAGAGGGGGCACATTTATTTATAGAGAGTCATAAAAAGGCATATACAGTGAGATTTCAGGAAATCGTATCAGTAGCATCCCCTTGTTTACTATATTATTTATGACTGCATCTAATTTAACATCAGAGCTCACAGACTGGAAAAAAAAATATTAAATTTGTTTGTGCAAAACCACTAAATACCAGTAAAAAGGGAAATGATGGCTACTTTGGAAATACTTAGGTACATTAAGCTAAAAGAATTTAATTATTTATCACATATGAAAAGTTTAAATTTTTTATTCTGCGTGAAAAAAGTTAAGTCAAATCAGTTAATATTTATTTAGAGACTAACATAAATGCATGTTTGTTTTTAAGTTATTGATGTACATGGACAATTCTATTGGTGTACATGGACTGACCTCTCCAAGCATTAGAATAAAAAAACGCTTTATTTATCGTGCAATCATTTTTTCATATAACAAAAGCTGCAGTGTATTTGTACATAATATCTTTTCGATCCAAAATTACAGTAAAGAGCCAAGTGTTCATATTGACTAGAAGATAGTATTGAATAAAATAGAAATCAAACATATTTTTTGTTATTCCATTACACTATTTGCATTTTGTCTTCATTGCTAGTGCATAGTGTGTAGAGAGGCGTTGCGTTTTTCTCTAAAAAGTGCAATAAAACAGTAAAATGACAGAAGAGAAAAGTAATCAAAGGATGACTATCTATCTATCTATCTATCTATCTATCTATCTCTATCTATCATCTATCTATCTATCATTTATCTCTAGCTATCTATCTATCTATTTATCTTTCATATATCTATCAATCTATCTATCTATCTATCTATCTATCTATCTATCTAACATCTATCTATCTATCTATCTATCTATCTATCATTTATCTCTATCTATCTATCTATTTATCTTTCATATCTCTATCTATCATCTATCTATCTATCTATCATATTTCTACATCTATCTATCTATCTATCTATCTATCTATCTATCTATCTATCTATCTATCTATCTATCATTTATCTCTAGCTATTTATCTTTCATATAGCTATCTATCATCTATCTATCTATCATGTATCTCTAGCTATCTATCTATCTACTTATCTTTCATATATCTATCTATAATCTATCATCTATCTATCTATCTATCTATCTATCTATCTATCTATCTATCTATCTATCTATCTATCTATCTATCTATCTATCAATCAATCATTTATCTATGTCTGTCTGTCCATCCTCCATCTGTCTGTCTATGTTTCTATCTGTCTACCTACCTACTTAGCTACCTACCTACCTACATATCTGTCTGTCTATCTACACTACTTGATCACAATCTTGAATTTGTTTTCAGCAGATAATGATTTTGAACGTCAAACAGTATTGTCAGTGTATTTTTCCACAATCCAAATGTTTCAACTTTCGAAAAATGTTTCCTCCTGAAAACAACGTAAAGTCATTATCTGCCTTTTTAATCTCATGGGTTCAGAATCCAAAAGACAAAATGGCCACATAAAATGATGATTTTGTGAGTTTAGAGATTACTTTACAGGTTAAAGGGCCTTTGTGTTAATTGATTAAGTTTAATCATTTTTATTGATGCTAACTGATTAAATGCGTGCAATTAACTTATATAGAGATCTGTGTGTGTGTGAGTGTTTTTGTGGGATTTGAATAGGGGTATTATCTGTCTAGAGGGCATGGGTGGGTTATTGATTTTATTAATTTGTATTAGTATAAATGTGCTTACTATTATTATTATTATTATTATTATTATTAAACTATAGACTGTGACCAACCCCCATAGGTTTAACTAGCACAAAGGTGTTAAATGAATAGTTAAAGTAAATAAGCCAAACAATAACCACTTATGCAAACGCAATAAAACAAATACAATCTATAACTTAAATGTGTCAGCGTGGACAAAATAAGGATATAGTAAGTTTTAATTTAATGGTACACAAAAATCTTCTTTTGATTAAAACATCTCCAGGTGTGGAAAGAAAGGAGAGAAATAAAACAACAATTGTGAAATCTTGTGTGGTAAAAGGATGACAGGTAAGGGTTAAACTGTACTTACACTCTTCAGAGCTGCGACTTAGCTCTTAGTTTGTAATGCGCCAAAGACTTCCTCAGTGGTAAACAAATATAATTGTTCTTTCGCTACAGGTGAAAAAGCTCACCTGTAATATTGTACTTACTTTTAGTGAGCTGGAGAGCTGCACTAACCCTGATCCTTCTTCTCAGAGTTCCAGGCCGCGCTAATAAGAGGCTTTGGTGGCTGATCCCAGGGCCTGTGTTAAATGACCTACTGCTTTAACGCAGGCTCTGGGATCCACCGCGCTAAGCCTCCTGTTAACGTGGCCTGTTCTGAGAAGAAGGATCTGGGTTAGCGTGGCTCTCCAGCGCACTAGAGGTAAGTATTTAACGCCTTAACAGTAATTTAAAGAAAATGAATGAATACTGATACATTTCTCCAGTATTTAGTTATTTTCTTTCAATTTCGTTGGTGCATTCATTTGGATATTCATGTCGTGAAACCAAAACCAATATCCATTTTACATTTCAAATTTTCATTCATAACAAAATTAAGGCTCGCCTCTTTGTGCCACTACTTTGCAAATAAAAATCATTTCAAACCAAAATAAATTAGTCTTAAAATCATTTAAATTCCATTTAAAATATATTCAATTTGTATTTTGTCCACAGTTTCATCCAACCTCAATACATTTCTAATTGCTTTTGTTCCTTTATCTTTATTATTATTTATATATAATAAGGTTACATCTGCAGTGACAAGCCCATTCCGTTCTTCCCATGACACATCACTAAGCACCTGTTCATCGTGTCTTTCAAATATGCTCTAGTTTAACAACATAGGATTGTAACATTTTGTCTATATATAAGGACATATTACTAGTAAAAGACCCCACTCTAGGAACTATTGGTTTACAGAGTGGGTCTGTTTTACGCTTATGTATCTTTGGCAATACATAGAAAGTTAGAATTCTTGGCTACTTTACATTAATAAATGTATTCTCTTTTTTTATGTTTGTTTAATAATTGTTGTTTTAAACCATTATCCAAATATTTCTGAAATAGTTAAAGGGACAGTCAACACCAGAATTGTTGTTGTTTAAAAAGATAGATAATCCCTTTATTACCCATTCCCCAGTTTTGCAAAACCAACACTGTTATATTAATACACTTTTTACTTCTGTGACTAACTTGTATCTAAGCATCTTCTGACCGCCCCTAATCATATGACTTTTAGTTATTATCTATTGACTTGCATTTTAGCCAATTAGTGCAGTGTCTGCCACTAACCACGGGCGTGATCACAATGCTATCTATATGGCCTACATGAGCTAGCTCTCCCCTGCTGTGAAAAGTAAATAAAATAGAGGCGGCCTTCAAGGGCTTATAAATTATCATATGTGCCTTCCTAGGTTTGCTTTCAACTAGAATACCAAGAGAACAAAGCAAAATTGTTGATAAAAGTAAATTGGAAAGTTGTTTAAAATTACAAGCCCTATTTGAAAAATGAAAGTTTTTTTTGGACTTGACTGTCCCTTTAACTCAGGACTGGCAATGCACAGGCTATCCTGAGCTAAGCACAGCAAGTGACTGGTGACTGTTTGAAGATTTATTTAACTATGTGTTTAATATTTTTCTCCAGTTAGACATATGGTTCTCAAAATGTTGCAATAATAAACGCATTAAAACATCTTAGCATTACCCATATTGCCCCATAAAAGCTACAGGGTGAGTAATATCGGCATACTGTAGAGCAGGGGTGGGCAAGACGTAGATCGCGGTCTACCAGTGGACCACAAGTGAATTTTGAGGTGACCCCCTGTAAGATTTCAAAAGTCTGCATAATAAGAATTCAGCTATGACTCTGAGTCTATGACAGTGGTATAGGCACTGTACTTCAGCATGCGCAACACAGCTGTAGCTGAACTCGCTGCCCTAGCTTTGGTTACATGACCTGCCCCCTAATCAACCTAACATGGCGTCCAGCCCATAAAATTATTTTGTAGAATGAGTCTTGAGCTGTCTTGATTGTGAGACTACTTATCATACACATGCGCAGTACACAGATAAGGTTGCTTGACGGTCCCAGTGTGACGTAAAGAGAGAGCTCTCGCAGTAAACACAGAGCACAGCTGTATTTGTTATTAAAGAGGGCGGCTGATTATTAAAACTGTATTATTTGTGTCAAAAATACAATTTTCAGCCAGCAGGTCCTATTTGTTTAAAAAAAATACAATTTTCAGTGAGCAATACATTTTTCAGCCAGCAGGTCCTATTTTTGGCAAAAATAAAAGATTCAGCCAGCAACAGCCTGCAACAGCTTTGCACCCGGTTACACAGTTTTTGCTGGACTATTTTTTGTGTTTTTTGAATAATTGCATAATTGTAATTATTATTATCAAGACTGGTGTTTTTTTTTTAGTTAGGTGACCACGTCACTTGGAATAAAATTAGAGGTAGCCCTTGCCTTACAAAGGTCTGCCCACCCCTGCTATAGGGCTATACACTATGGCAGATAGTCGCTGGAACCTAGCTACTGCTGATACTTTTTATAGGACAGCACAAAGCTCTAGAGAATCACTTGTTCACCTGTTACTTGTGTTAAACATATTCTGAAACCATTAACCCTTTACTTACCAGACTTGCCGATATATGGAATGTTGCCACTTTACAGTCTCTGTTTCTAATATCAGTTAGGGCTAATGTGTACACTTATGATTTATACATAAAGAGGTCTTTTTCTCAGGATTGGGCAATATTTATAATGTACAGTATAATCAGATTTGTGGTTTATTCTCCTCATGTTATAAACATGCATATCAAAACACTTTTAAATATAGTTCAATATTTTTTTAAACCATAAAGCTAAATTATTTTTTGTGTTGTGCTTTTGCAATTGCTTTTTAAATTAAGGGTTTACTTTTGAAATACAGTCATCAAAAGTTCCTTGCCAATTAAAATGACACACTTGGGGGTAGATTTATCATACATACCCCGGGAGGATATCATGATTCGCTATAGCGCCCTGCATTGCTAAATGCCGACAGCATACGCTGGTGAAATGCTTGTACAATACCACCCCCTGAACATTTGCGGCCAATAAGCCACTAACAGGGGGTGTCAATCATCCCGATCGTATCTGATTGGGATGATTGCAGTCCGCCACCTCAGTTGTGGCCGATGAGTTAAGGAGCAGCGGTCTTATGACCGCTCTTTCTTAGATCCTGCTTTCCGCAAGCCAAAAGGCTTGTGCGCAATAAGCAGCATCCGCTGCTTGATAAATGTACCCCTTGTACTCATCAAAATAGTTGAAAGAGAAGTGTAACAATTAATATTAAACTTTTTCTTGCAAGGAAGGGCTACAGCATAACTTAAACCTTAGCCTATGCGCTAGTATTTCCATTCATTGCCTCATTTTATTTTGCATGTTTAATATTATCATTAGCACAATGACGGCTCCAACATTTCTATAGAATACAATGAATCTTTGGCGTAGCATATAATACTGGTGAGTAACTTCCATGTGATAAATTGCACAACATTGCTAGGTTCAGAAGTGAGTGATGATCAATATATAACAGTAAAAGTGGCCTTTGAGCATTTGTATCTTTTGTTGTATATCTGCTCTGGTTACACGGCTGTTTTCCTGTGTTGCTTTCTGGCGGAATAGCTCTGTTTCTTATGAAGACATTAAGGAGGTTATCATAGGTCCTCCATGGAATGATATTAGCTAGAGTTCAGTGTCTGTAACTCTCTAATTATGCTCCTTGTAGACTGAGTATTGAGTTGCAGGTTATAACTAGTTGACTCTATATTATTTGTAGTTTAGAAGTCTTCCTTCTGTCCTTTGTTTGCACACAGTATTCCATTCCTTTGTGTTTCCTAGACAGATATTCCTTGATCTATGAAAGCCTTATACTGTATGATCCTTAGAAATGTTTTGTTCCTGTGTGATTAAAGACTATCTGTGCAAGGAGTATAGATTTTTTTTTGTTGAGTGGGCTCCCTGGTGTTGCTCATGTGACCCACGCTGTGTTGAAATCTGCCAGAACAGCACTGAATAGGTATGAGTAAAAAGGGTTAAAGGGACATTAAATCCAAAATTTTATTTCATGATCCAGATAGAGAATACAATTTTAAACAACATTCAAATGTACTTCTATTATCTAATTTGATTAATTATTTCAGATATCCTTTGTTGAATAAATAGCAATGGACATTGGTGAACCAATCACACAAAGCATCTATGTGAAGCGACCAATCAGGAGCTACCGAGTCTATCTAGATATGCTTTTCAGCAAATAATATCAAGAGAACGAAGCAAATTAGATAACTGAAGTAAATTAGAAAGTTGTTTAAAATTGCATGCTCTTTCTAAACCATGAAGTCTGGCTAAGAAAACTATTCAGGAAATGTAAGGCAAATTGGCTGGAATGCACATAAGGGTTAAGGCCAAGACGGAGGAATGGGAGTGTTCCTGTGTGTGTGTGTGTGTGTGTGTGAAACAATGTTGCAGTTAGAGAGGAGGGGTTTGGCTTTCCTTTTTAAGACCTGTGCAGGAAGTCCAAATCCTCTTTCTGCTTGTTTCTTTGAAGTTTTCCCCACCCTACCCCTCCCTTTTTTATTATGTTAGGCAGCAATCATTACAGGGTTTCATAAATATGGTGGTCCCTATAGTGTTAGGGGAGTCCGAGGCATGATGAGGGCTAGCCAGCCTATTTCTACAAGTCCAAGGACATTATGTTTCAGCTCCCCAGGTGTTCAATATGGTTTGCGTTTGCACCTTGATGACCCTGGTCCTAATGGTCTGGAGTGGTGGGTTAGCACCCTGGGCTGGTGGGTGGACAATGTCCAGGGGCAGGATCTGATTGAGGTAGAGTAATGGCTATTTCGGCCAGGGGTGAAGTCCTCAGATGCGCGTCTGGGGTGTTCCCTGCCTGTGTGATTTGAATCCAAAAACTCTGTAAGCCATTCCAGTATCGAGCAACACTCTGCTTCCTCTCCTGCATCCCTGGTACTGCCCATATTGTTAGCATGGGTTACAACGCATTAGCTAGAACCTGAATGCCGCCACCTGGTCCATGTTTATTTGTGCTGTTCGTTTGGTTCCTTGTTGACAATATATATGAGACCTGTGGGTTTTATAACCAAGAAGTTGTTATGTTTTTATTTCTACGTTAGAAATAAGGTTACAGTTTACATTAAACGTTATTATGTAAATAAGTTAAGTTAATATTAATGCTTCCCACAGAGGAGTATATGGCATTTAATCCCTTATGGGGCTATAACTAGAATAAAAGACTGACCATTTCAGTCAAGTTGCTACAAACATAATACTAACTTTAGACAACCATATAGACAACCATATAGATAAGTAGAGGGCGCCACATTTATTAATAAAAATGCAGCCTTAGATCTTCATACAAATTGCATTGTACATGTTAATGGAATAAAAAAAAAAGTTTTATTTGACCTTCAGTAGCAGTGACGAACACTCCCATAAAATCACCCTTCGCCTGTCACTTTTTTTTGTAACTTTCATTATAAATTATTTAAGTCTTTTGGAAAGTGTTAAAAAGAGCACTTACAATGACATTTATACCCAGCGATTAGATAGATCTTTTCTTGCCAATCCTATTGTTAATTCCCTTGCTGTGTACTTACTTAAGGATGGTGCCAGCTGAGATATTGATGTATATGAACTTGATGGAGACAACAAACTCATTTTATTAAGAACACTTAATGCCTATTAGATAATATTAAGTTTCACCCTTTGTAGTCAATTCAAGGATTTATTATAAACAGTTTACAGGGGCATTAGGCAAATGCACTAAACCTTACAGCTCTGCTGTAAAACAAACCTCTCTAATCCTTATGGTATACTACTGAGCTAATTCACTAAAATGAAAGAGAGTTTGCTAAATATTAAAAGGTCAGCACTATAAGAAACATAGACATTTACCTCCTTGGAAAACTAGGTCATTGATCTAAAATGGTTAATGACCCTGTAGACTAATCTTGCCCAGACCAGGTGCTACTGCTATCCCCTAAAGTATATTATGTGATCCACAATTTCATTCTTCTCCCCTACATCTCTCAATTTACAGCACCAAAAATGCTAAAATAATTGTGTGCAGTATGAATCAATTGTATATGTTTCTGGGTCTGTATGAAAGAAAACTGGGACATATTTTAATAAATAATTGTCCATTTGATGTTTGCTAATAGAGGCTATTTTTGTTTTGATAAAATTCATATGAAACTTTGCCGACCCTTTAAGAAATCACTGTTTTAAAAGTATAGTACAATTTAAATGTCTATTTTGTAAAGTTTTTTTTTTTTATCATACATTTCATTAAGAGGTGATGGAGATTTAATTACAAGTTTTATAAATCAAAAGTATAAAAACTGTGTTAACACAAAAGCAAGCAACAGGTGACTCTAAAATGACCTAAAATGGGTTTTTCGAGAGGTTAAATCCATTACATTTAAAAGACAAAACTCCTGTTTAAAAGCTACTTGAAAAAAAGAAATCTATCAGATTAGTATAGTGCTGACAAAATGTCCCCATGTGAGGTACAAAGGGTGTTATTGTGTAATTTTTAGACTAATGCTAAAATAAAATAATATTTTATATTTTTTGCATTTTGTCAGAAATATGGTAAACGGGAGCTTCCTCTAATGAGTCAAAGGACAAACAAATCCATCAGACTGAGATGGTTATGTGATTAAAACGATTACTCTAAAGGAAGTTGTTTTGTGAATCAATCAATAAAGCAATCTTTTTGTGCTGCTGTTGGCTTGTAGCAGTAGCAGCTACTTTATTACTGTGCTTCCCTCCAGACTTTTCCCGTACGAAAGAGTGGCTGAAAAGATTTTCTATAAAAAAAAATAATTCTGAACATGTGCAAATATTGGACAAAACAAAATAATGTATTTTCTTTTTTTTAACTTATGAATAATTATTTCATAATAATTAGTGAGACAAAAACATATATTATTATATAGAAACGTATATTATTTGACAAAAGATTGCTAACTTCAATGGGGGTGAAACGTGCGTAGGTGTTTTACCTGTGTTGACATCTTGCTTGATTTGCTTGAGCTGGAGACGTGCTTACACACTTCCATCTCCCTTGCCTTTCTTATCTCTCCTCTCTGGCTTGCATTGCCTTTTTCACAGTGCATAGATCCCACTACTTCTCCTTCCTAGATGCTACCTGCTCATTAGGGTCTGGTGCAGCAGGGTGTTGCTCACTACTTCTCCTTCTTAGATACTACCTGCTCATCAGGGTCTGGTGCAGCAGGGTGTTGCTCACTACTTCTCCTTCTTAGATACTACCTGCTCATCAAGGTCTGGTGCAGCAGGGTGTTGCTCACTACTTTTCTTTCCTAGATGCTACCTGCTCATCAGGGTCTGGTACAGCAGGGTGTTGCTCACTAATTCTCCTTCCTAGATGCTACCTGCTCATCAGGGTCTGGTACAGCAGGGTGTTGCTCACTTCTTTTCTTTCCTAGATGCTACCTGCTCATCAGGGTCTGGTGCAGCAGGGTGTTGCTCACTACTTCTCCTACCTAGATGCTACCTGCTCATCAGGGTCTGGTGCAGCAGGGTGTTGCTCACTACTTCTCCTACCTAGATGTTACCTGCTCATCAGGGTCTGTAGCAGCATGGTGTTGCTCACTACTTCTCCTTCCTAGATGCTTCCTGCTCATCAGAGTCTGGTGCAGCAGGGTGTTGCTCACTACTTTTCTTTCCTAGATGCTACCTGCTCATCAGGGTCTGGTACATCAGGGTGTTGCTCAGTACTTCTCCTTCCTATATGCTACCTGCTCATCAGGGTCTGGTGCAGCAGGGTGTTGCTTACTACTTCTCCTACCTAGATGCTACCTGCTCATCAGGGTCTGGTGCAGCAGGGTGTTGCTCACTACTTCTCTTTCCTAGATGCTACCTGCTCCTCAGGGTCTGGTGCAGCAGGGTGTTGCTCACTACTTCTCCTACCTAGATGCTACCTGCTCCTCAGGGTCTGGTGCAGTAGGGTGTTGCTCACTACTTCTCCTACCTAGAAGCTACCTGCTCCTCAGGGTCTGTAGCAGCATGGTGTTGCTCACTACTTCTCCTACCTAGATGCTACCTGCTCCTCAGGGTCTGGTGCAGTAGGGTGTTGCTCACTACTTCTCCTACCTAGAAGCTACCTGCTCCTCAGGGTCTGGTGCAGCAGGGTGTTGCTCACTACTTCTCCTACCCACTGTAGATGCTTCCTGCTCCTCAGGGTCTGGTGCAGAAGGGTGTTGCTCACAATGTCTCCTACCTAGATGCTACTTGCTCCTCAGGGTCTGGTGCAGCAGGGTGTTGCTCAGGGACGAAACTACAGGGGGTGCAGGGGTCGCATTTTTTTTTTATTTTACAATAAAAAATATTGACCTGCCACTGCCTGCACTAACATGTGAGTGTGACATGGTGCTTCACTAGTGTCTCTGACCACAGGGGTTAGTGTTTCTGTTTTACCCATTGGTGTTTAAGTGGGTGTGTGTATGTTTGTATCTATGTGACTGTGTGTGTATTTATGCATGTATGTGTATGTTTGTGGTACCAGCAAATTACAGACCTTGTTACTACAGCATGGGGGGGGGCGGGGTAAACAGTGTCAGTCTATACAGTACCACTATATACAGTACGGGGGGGGCTGGACCATGTCACAGACTACTGTGGTCACTTTATAAAGTACTGGGGCGGGTAAGGTCAGGCCAGCCATCTCACCGGCAGATTACAGACTGTGTCACTGACTCACTATATACAGTACTTGTGGGTTAAACAGTGTCACTATATACAGTAATGGGGGTCAGACCATCTCGCATACTGTGGGCACAGGGTACCTCCTTTTGTAGACATGTAATCTGATTCACATTTTTTTTTCTGTGTTAAATGTAAAAAAAAAAAAAAAAAAAAAAAGAAATGTATCAAATTCACTATTTTTTTTTTTTGGGGGGGGTACCCTTCTTAGATTCTTGCACCTGGGCCCTGTGGTTTCTAGTTACGCCTCTGGTATTGCTCACTACTTCGCCTACCTAGATGCTACCTGCTCCTCAGACTTTGGTACATCAGGGTGTTGCTCACTATTTCTCATACCTAGATGCTACCTGCTCCTCAGGGTGTGGTACAGCAGGGTGTTGCTCACTACTTCTCCTACCTAGATGCTACCTGCGCCTCAGGGTGTGGTACAGCAGGGTGTTGCTCACTACTTCTCCTACCTAGATGCTACCTGCTCATCAGGGTTTGGTACAGCAGGGTGTTGCTCACTACTTCTCCTACCTAGATGCTACCTGCTCATCAGGGTTTGGTACATCAGGGTGTTGCTCACTACTTCTCCTACCTAGATGCTACCTGCTCCTTAGGCTTTGGTGCAGCAGGGTGTTGCTCACTACTTCTCCTACCTAGATGCTACCTGCTCCTCAGGGTGTGGTACAGCAGGGTGTTGCTCACTACTTCTCCTACCTAGATGCTACCTGCTCCTCAGGGTGTGGTACATCAGGGTGTTGCTCACTATTTCTCATACCTAGATGCTACCTGCTCATCAGGGTTTGGTACAGCAGGGTGTTGCTCACTACTTCTCCTACCTAGATGCTACCTGCTCCTCAGGGTGTGGTACAGCAGGGTGTTGCTCACTACTTCTCCTACCTAGATGCTACCTGCTCATCAGGGTTTGGTACAGCAGGGTGTTGCTCACTACTTCTCCTACCTAGATGCTACCTGCTCCTCAGGCTTTGGTACAGCAGGGTGTTGCTCACTACTTCTCCTACCTAGATGCTACCTGCTCCTCAGGGTGTGGTACAGCAGGGTGTTGCTCACTACTTCTCCTACCTAGATGCTACCTGCTCCTCAGGCTTTGGTACAGCAGGGTGTTGCTCACTACTTCTCCTACCTAGATGCTGAAAAAAGTATGCCACAAGAAAAGCGCTACACTCCCTGTTGGGGTGAGTGTTGCTTAAGGTGGTGTCCACGCTATATATCAACGTATATAAATACAATAGTCTGTATGAAGAAAAGTATATATATAAAAATAAGTATATATATAAATAAAGATAAAAATGAGGAAATATCAATAAAATTATTTAATTCTGACTAAAAAAATGTTAAAACATGTTTGTATACAACAAAAAAACAATAGTGATTGGTATACAATTCACAATTTTCAATACAATGTCAATAAAATTATATAAAAGTTGTTTTTTTATGACAATTCGACGTTGTTAAAATATGTTATAAGTTAGCTAACATACAATTTAGAGTAAGCAAAGATATTAATCTGTTGCCTAAAGTGCTAATCCTAGTAGGTGAATAAATGTTAATTTGTGCATATAATGTCCCAGAAAGAAGACTCCAAAAAAAAATATCCAATATGTGATCCTAAGTAATGTAATGTCCAATTAGAATGTGAAAGTCCTTGTCCTGCTGGATATTCGCAATGTGTGGAGGTGAAAAAAGTGATTAAAAAGTGATTAGAATAATACAAAAGTCAAAAATATATTGAAAAACAGGTGTACACCTGAAAATGTAAAAATATAAAAATGTAAGAATATAAAAATGTTAAAAACTGAAAAAGGTCTTGTGAAAAATTGTGATTCAAAAAAGTGATTCAAAAAAGTGACTGAGTAGCTTGATAAAAATAGTAATTCTCCTAAACGTTATTTGTTACAAATAAAATTAATTCCCAAAACAAATATTATGATGAGTGGATAATTCCTGAGTGACCTAAGGAAAAAAAGAAAAATAAACAGTGCTGATGATAAGTATTTAGCTTACCTAGTGCTCCTGAGCCGTTTATACCAGTTTGTCTACGCGTTTCGGTCTTGTAAAAGACCTTTCTCAAGACTGGTATCGGCTCCATCCATTGCTGCCCTTTTTATTACCCTAATTGGCCAATAGTATCTATCGAAAATAGCGCCGACAATTTTCGCGCTAAAAATGTTTGTCCCGTATGTGTGGCCTTTGATTTTGACCTGGAACTATAATATTGAGTGATGGATCCTTGCAAGGTGTATTATCCTTGTGAGGTGTATTCACATACCGCTTAGGTCCATATTTCCTGTAGTCGGCTAACCGGAAGTTGTCTAACCGGAAGTTGTTCCGGCTGTCTTACACACTTCCGGTATTGCGCTTTGTGTCTGGGCGGAATTAAAATCACGGTAAATAGAACAAGGGGTGTCTGGACTATATTAGAATTATGGTGATGTAGATAGTAGAACAGGAGGTATTACGGACTCAGGAGCTACTGGTTTACATCTAAACTCTAGGTTATCAGGTATTCCAAATACCATTTCCAAATATTCGCCAAGAGTATAACATAATATTCTTATGTTAAAATCATCTAGTCAGGTGTGAGAATTTTAAGATCTGTAAATATATGAATGTCTGAAAAAATAAATATATGAATATCTGAAAAAACATGTATAAAAATATATATAAAAAATTTCTGGAAAGATAAGGTGATGGCACAAAAGTAGTTGATCTCCATTGTAATAATAAAATTATTTAAATTACATTAAAATATATTAAAACATATGTTAAAATATATTAAAATGTATAAAGATATAATTAAGAGGGAGTTTAAGATTATTATGGACGGCCCATTTTAAAAGACCTAAAATATAATTGCCTTGAAATTGCTGTTAAGCAATTTTCCTGTTTTGTACCCAACATTATAATACAGGTTGGGAATGATCAGTTACATAAAAATTCGAAATAAGTAAGTATATTGGTAACTTGATTAGGTCAGGGAAAGTTAGGTGTGTCTTTAATCCACCATTAAACCCGTTGATAAGTTAATAATCCACTATTTAGCCCATTTATAAGTTACTAATAAGTGATGATTTAGGGATTCATAAGGGTGGCATTGATATCTTCATGTCTTAGTCAGGACTATGATGGTGGTGGTTCCTTCAGATGTCGTCATAGTAGATGGAATATTTCCATACTGCTATTGAATCCTTTTGGAAAGGTGCAGTCTAAAAGGAAAATCCATTTAGATTCTACTCTGAGGAGTTATTTTTCGAAATCCCCACCCCTCCAATTCTTAATAGGTTTATCAATTCCCATAAATTTGAAGGTTTTGTTATTGCCGTTATGAACCTCTTTGAAATGTTTATAGATCGGGAGGTCTTCTTTTCCCCATTTTATCTTGAGTAGGTGCTCCCGAATCCTGTCTCTCAGTTTCCTGGATGTCTGCCCTATGTACTGCAGTCCACATCCGCATTCTATCATATATATGATTCCTGTGTCGTGGCACCTTATCATCTCTTTCATCTCAAAGGATTCGTTTGTTACCTTAGATTTAAAGGTGTGCCCCTTTTTCCCATGTTTGCAGGCTTTACATGACTGACATGGGAAAAAACCTTTTAGCTTTTGGCCGTGTACACTCATTACCTTGTTTCTGGTGGTGTTGGTGGGGATGCTTGGTGCGATCATTGTTTTAATATTCTTTGTTTTCCGATATATAAAATTGGGGGACTCAGTCAGATCTTTCCCGATGATGTTGTCCTCTTTGAGGAAGTGCCAGTGTTTCTTAATGATTCTTTCTATTAGGAATCTGTTTTCACTGTACTCGGTGATAAATGGCACACAGATTTCTGTCTTCTCATCATCTTTATTCTTATCCTTATATTTCAACATTGATTCTCTATTCATCATTTCCACCTCCTTCATTGTGTTGTTTATACTCGATTCTTCGTATCCTCTGTCCAAAAATCTTTTCTTCAGATTTTCTGATTGCTCTTTCCATTTATTTAGCTCAGAACAGTTTCTTCTGATTCTCATAAACTGTCCTTTGGGGATGTTGGACTTCCATCTATGGTGGTGGCAGCTTGTTTGATGAATGTAATTGCTGCAATCTACATCTTTAAAGTATGTCGCTGTAGATAACTTTCCTTTTTTGACACTTATGTCCAAGTCTAAAAAGTGGATGTTATGTTTGCTTATCTCATAAGTGAAGTGCAGATTCTTGCAATTCTGATTCATCACGTTTATAGTGTGTTTGAGATCTTCCTTGGGGCCTTTCCACACTAAGATGATGTCATCTATGTATCTCTTGTATAGGACCAGGTCTGCGCCCGCTGGGCAGGAGTCCCAGAATATCTTCTCCCATAGGCCCATGTATAAATTGGCGTAGCTGGGCGCAAACCTGGTCCCCATAGCTGTTCCACATGTTTGATTGTAGAATTTTCCTCTGTCGTTGAAATAATTATGAGTAAGGATGTACATGATTCCTTCTATTATAAACTCCCTTTGGTCTGGGCTCAAATCTTTATCTTTGTCCAAGAAGTATTCTACTGCTTCTACACCTAGGTTGTGTGGAATACTTGTGTAAAGAGCAGTGATGTCACAGGTTGCTAGGATATAATCTTCTTCCCATTTCAGTTCGTTCAATATGTTCAGCATTTCGGTTGAGTCCTTTAGATATGATGGGAGTTTCTGTACATATTTTTGGAGTCTCCTATCTATGTATTCAGATAGGTTACAGGTAATAGATTCGATGCCTGAAATAATCGGCCTTCCGGGTGGGTTCGTTAGTCTTTTGTGAATTTTCGGGAGGTAATAGAATACAGGTATTCTGGGGTTCTTGATAGATATATACCTGTATTCCCGATTGTTAAGCACACCCTTCCTTTTGGCTGATAGAAGCATGCAATCCAATTGTTTCTTGAATTTATCTGTGGGGTCTGATTTGAGGACTTTATAAGTTTCTGAGTCTCCCAGAATTCTGTCCGGCTCCTTATTGTAGTCTTCTTTGTTTAAAATCACAATGCCCCCACCCTTATCTGCGGGTTTCACTATGATGTCCCTATTGTTTTCCAAACTTTTAATGGTATCCATTTGTGTTTTGGTCAAATTGTGACTGAATTTCTTGAGTTGGGTTTTATTTAATTTCTTTAAATCATCACAGACTATATTCTCAAAGGTTTCAATATATGGACCTTTGTGTGTAACGGGAAAAAAAGTGGATTTGGGTTTAAGGTCAGTGTAGTTTGATTTCTCCTGTGTCTGATCTGTTGTTAAGAGTGTGTTGACATCTGGGGTCCGAATGTTATTTTGTTTCTCTAATGCAGATTTGCAAAAAAATCTTTTAAGAGTTAGTTTCCTAACCAACTGCTTGATGTGGGTGTAGGTTTGGAATTTGTCCAAACCCCTAGATGGGGCGTATGATAGCCCTAACGAGAGAACTTCAATGTCTTTTGAGTCTAAGCTTGTTTTACTTAGATTGTATATACCTGTTGTTTTAGGGTTACTTGTGGAGGGAACTACAGTGTGTGTATTATCTTGTGTTTCTTTATGATTGAGTGTGTTCTTTATACTTGTCTTTTTTGTCTTTGATCCTGCTCTTCTACCTCTGAATTTATTCTTTTTTGAATGGGGGAGTCTTCCATGTCCTGTGTTCTTTGTTTTCTCTTTGACTGTTTGTTTCTGTCTACTAGTGACATGTTGCCCTCCCCTAAAAAAGGATGTTCCATACTTTGGCTGTTAGAGGCCCCTGATGGTATGTTTTTTTGTATCACTCTTTCAGGGGTGTGGTTATTTGTTCCTTCCTCATGTCTTAGGTATTCAAACCTATTTGTCGTAGATATGGGGGTGTCTGACCAATCCTGTTGTATGTTTGGATTGTATGTATTTCTAGGGGTGTACCCTCCATTATTTTCATTAAAATGTACTTTAGGCCTTGTGTATCTATGGTCTTGTTGGTACCCGTAATTCATATGTCGGTAATTCGTATTCCTATATGAGTCTCTGTCCTCATAAGATGGGAATCTTCCCCATTGTCTGTTATTATAGTATCTAGGAGACCTCCCTTGGAAATATCTATCGTCAGCTGTATGTTGGGATGGTGTTTCCCTATAGCCATATCTCATTTGGTTTTCATGTCTATGATGTTGATTATGATAGTAATGTGGGTATTGTCTCTGATATGGGGGCCTGTGTGATTGTAATTGGGCTTGGTCCCAGTTGCCCCTGTTTTGTTGTCTAAAGGGGCCTCTATTAGATGCCCTAAAATGAGGTAGATTTCTGGGGTGTTGGTCCCTTGCCCATGGGTGTTGTCTATCATGAGTGTACTCGACCTCTCTATGATAACCCTGTTGTTTGTGTAGGTTTTGTTGATTCTGTTGATATGTTCCTTTATGTTTATTATTATGATTATAATTTGATGTTGTTAGTACGATATCATCTTCTGTATCTATGTTATTGTTCCCTATTGGTTGTTCATTCGTCTTGTTTGATTCGGCCTTATTTGCCGTGTTTAACCCCTTAAGGACCAGCGACGTACCCTGTATGTCACTGGCCTTTTTTTGGGACTTGATTGTTTTATAGCGCGGTCTTGCCACCAGCGTTGAGACTGCTCTATTCCACAAAGCCTGCTGGAGGGAGGGCATTAATAGTGTGTTCTTGCTAGACTTGTGCTATTATGTCCTGAAAAAACCCTTAACGACCAGTGACATACAGGGTACATTGTGGTCATTAAGGGGTTAAGTCTCTGTGTATTTTCTTTGGTTTTTTTTAAATGATATCATCTTTTATTTTCTTGATTTTTGAACATAATTGTTCCTGTTTTGTTTTGAATACATTCAAATCTTTAATGTGTTCCATTTTGTTCTCTTCTTCTTTAATTTTGCTATCTAGGTCTGTAAGTAAATGACCCCTATAGTCTATAATAATCTGCATTAGTGTGTGAGAAATCTCTTTAATTGCATTCTCCCATCTTATAGAATATTCCTGGTTTTCTATATTGAATGAACAGTGTTTTTGTACCATTAGACCTTTCGGTATGATATTAAGCTCTAAACATTTTTTTAAAAAATAAATTTCTACCTAGATGCTACCTGCTCCTCAGGGTGTGGTACAGCAGGGTGTTGCTCACTACTTCTCCTACCTAGATGCTACCTGCTCCTCAGGGTGTGGTACAGCAGGGTGTTGCTCACTACTTCTCCTACCTAGATGCTACCTGCTCCTCAGGGTGTGGTACAGCAGGGTGTTGCTCACTACTTCTCCTACCTAGATGCTAACTGCTCCTCAGGGTGTGGTAGAGCAGGGTGTTGCTCACTACTTCTCCTACCTAGATGCTACCTGCTCCTCAGGCTTTGGTACAGCAGGGTGTTGCTCACTTCTTCTCCTACCTAGATGCTACCTGCTCCTCAGGGTGTGGTACAGCAGGGTGTTGCTCACTACTTCTCCTACCTAGATGCTATCTGCTCCTCAGGGTGTGGTACAGCAGGGTGTTGCTCACTACTTCTCCTACCTAGATGCTACCTGCGCCTCAGGGTGTGGTACAGCAGGGTGTTGCTCACTACTTCTCCTACCTAGATGCTACCTGCTCCTCAGGGTGTGGTACAGCAGGGTGTTGCTCACTACTTCTCCTACCTAGATGCTACCTGCTCCTCAGGGTGTGGTACAGCAGGGTGTTGCTCACTACTTCTCCTGCTCAGATGCTACCTGGTGCAGCAGGGTGTTGCTACTGTGGATATCCTATGTGGCTCTCTCTGCCTGGCATCACACTTGTATTGTTTTCATGCATTTGTTATCTATATTGCCTTGTGATGTATATATATGTTGGACTCATATGTACCTTTTTCACCTTTGGAGAATTAAGTGTGCCGTGTTTGGCTATAATACAATTTGTTATTTTGTTGATTATTACGAGTGCTGTATTCCCTTTCTTTTTCTAGGGACATATTTGTGTCTACTTCTAACTCTCCGTCTTAATATACTGTAGATTATAAATGATAGTTAGATAGATAGATAGATAGATAGATAGATAGATAGATAGATAGATAGATAGACAGAAGATAGTTAGATATTTTGAGTGATAGATAGGCAGATATAGATAGATAGATAGATAGATAGATAGATAGATAGATAGATAGATAGATAGATAGATAGATAGATAGATAGATAGATAAATGATAGATAGAGCGATAGATAATAGATAGATAATAGATAGATAGATAGATAGATAGATAGATAGATAGATAGATAGATAGATAGATAGATGATAGATAGATAGATAGATAGATAGATAGATAGATAGATAGATAGATAGATAGATAGATGACAGAAAGATGATAGATAGATGAATAGATAAATAGTAGATAAATAGATAGATGATAGATAGATAGATAGATAGATAGATAGATAGATGATAGATAGATCGATGGATAATAGATAGATAGAAAATAGATAGATGATAGATAGATAGATAGATGAATAGATAAATAGTAGATAAATAGATAGGTGATAGATAGAAGATAGATAGATAGATAGATAGATAGATAGATAGATAGATAGATAGATAGATAAATGATAGGTAGATTGATGGATAATAGATAGATAGAAAATAGATAGATAGATAGATAGATAGATAGATAGATAGATAGATAGATAGGTAGATAGATAGATAGATAGATAGATAGATAGATAGATGACAGATAGATGATAGATAGATGAATAGATAAATAGTAGATAAATAGATAGGTGATAGATAGATGAATAGATAAATAGTAGATAAATAGATAGGTGATAGATAGAAGATAGATAGATAGATATAGATAGATAGATAGATAGATAGATGATAGATAGATAGATAGATAGATACATAGATAGATAGATAGATAGATAGATAGATAGATAGATAGATAGATAGATAGATAGATAGATGATAGATAGATAGATAGATAGATAGATAGATGATAGATAGATGGTGTTGTTTTAACCCCATGGAACCCTGTGTCTAGGAAAGAAGGATTATTTATAATTTGGCTGGAAAAAACTAGTGACAATATGAGCAGACAGCAGTCAGCAGGTGTCGGACCCTTGTGGTTTCTTTTCATATTTCTAAAAAGTGACATCCTATATTATGTTATTCTTAAATTCCATTTTCTCTGCAGGGCAACATTGTGCTATCACAATAAATTTTACTTGCTTTTATTTATCTCCACCACATCTGAATGGTTATAATTTGATGTGAAAAAACAAACAATTCTTCAACATGTGAGAACAGTTTGGGAACATTTTTGTTTTTATTACCATATCCAAATAACATATCCCATAGGTAAATATGATATACAAACGAAAATAATTTGAGTTTAATCATAAAGGGCTAGATTATAAATTGAGTGCATAATATCGCTTTCATGAAAGCAATATTTGTGCATAGCTTAGTAATATCAGCACATGCAAATGTGCACTTGTATTACAAGTTAGGTGCAATGTGAACGCGACCATGCGTTTGCATTGCACAGAAGCATTGCACTCATGCATACTTCCGTAGGCTCCAATGGGAGCCTCATTCTCTTGCCGTGAGACACAGCATGAGAACTAGCGCAGTGAAGGGGTTAAATCATGCAGGGATGGGCAGGAGATTGTAAATATATAGATTGTAAATATATATGTATATGAATACATACATATATAATCTTTGTGTGAATATGTTAATACAGTTCCTCATAGACCGCAATGTAAAGACACTTTTCAGTGCCATTTCTTCTCTATCACCCCACACCCACAAACTTTAGCCCCCCAAAACTGCCCAGTGCAGTTGTTTTTATTTTTTTTAAATGCTACTTTTTATGTTGGGGCCAATTGGGGCTAGTTTTCTGAGTGCTGATAACCATTCGCATGTAATGTCTGGTTTTTTATTGTTCGCCCGTAAACGGACGAATTTGACAGTTTATAGGCATGTGATAAATTAGCACTCCATTTGTAATCTAGCCCATAACGTGTGTAGCTTGTAAATAACTGAATGCCTGTGATAGAATGGTAAAGGTATTTCATTGGGTAAAAAAAAATGAAAATGTTCACGGGGGCATTTCAACTTTTAAAAGGAAGCATATGTTTCTATTACTGTTCTAGTGGCATATGGACATATGCCAACTCTGACTAGAGGATCAATACAAACACCATGTCTTCTCAGAGAGCTTGTGGTGTTAAGTATTGGGCCAATAGAGACTTCATTTTATTTTATACAAGCCTCTGCTGCAAGCCCGGACTGACCATAGGGCATGCCGGGCAAATGCCTGGTGGGCCACAGAGCCCGGTGGGCCGCCCCGTCCACCATAACCACACAAGTGCTTAATCGGTGGTTTAATCGGTGCTGCTAAGTTTCCCACGCGTTACATTCTTAGATACATAAGGGTTGTAGTGGGTAGAGCAGGGCTGCCCTGCGTCAAGTATGAGCTGTGCTTCTGTATGGGCTCTGTCGGACTGTCCTGAAATCAGCAGGCCAGGTGTGTCCCGGACTCCTTCTTCCAGGCCGACGGCAGAGTGATCACCGCATTCAGTCACTTCAGCAGTGCTTCGTATCTATGGCAAAAATAAGAGCATGTCCCATGCTGCTGATGCAAATATGTTTCTGACACGGCCTGTGCCCTCTCACGTAGGAGGGGAAAAAGTAGTAACCGGCAGCCCTGACTTAAACTAAAAACATAAGGTCAGTGACACACGGATTTAAAACCTCCATCAGTAATCAGTAGCGCAGGTAGTCTATGAGGATGAAGCAAAGGAGGTACAGTATGTGAATCAGATTGCCTATAAGGATAGTGAGGGCCATATATATATATATATATATATATATATTATATGAAGCACTAACCACCAATGTTTAACACGGGAAAAGTATGGTGGGGAAATGCCCAGAGTCAGATGTGGAATTTTCAGCAGGTAATGTGATACAGGCAATGTGTTTTTGTTTTTTTAAAGTTAAAAATGGTCACAAACTATTGAATGGTTTGATTTTTGATATAATAATAGCCTAATAGGAAAAAAGAATATCCAGTGCTAATCCAAGGAAGGGGATAAAAAGTCACTCCAGTTCCATATAATAAAAAATGTAAAAAAGCCTTTATTATGAAATATCCATACGGTAAAAACAGGTCACAAAATTATCTTAGCATAGAGAACAAAAAAGTCTGACCGGTTTCGGCACCAAGTGGCCGTAGTCATAGACTGATAACAGGTGTTCAAAGAATGAGCACCTGATATACCTGTTAACCACTCCCCAAGTGGGAGTGGTATACTGAAACATGGTTAAAAACATACTAGTATCTCTAAGCAATGAAGATGAGGGATGTAACATGTATATAAAAGAACATGTAAGGGGAGATAAATAGAACACATATAAGGAAAATAATATCTTAAACCAATAAGCAACTGCAGCAATATGCTAAAAAGTTACTAAAGATATCAATAATAATTTAAATAATAATTTAAATGACAGATATACATATACAAATGAAAATGTGCATATTTGATCAAATTGTGAAATTCCTTATGTATGAAAACAGTAAAGACTATTCAAGGTACAAATGGAATTAAACTCTATGCCTAAAAGTATTTTGAAGGAACCCAAGGGAGCTGATATGGGAACTATCCCTAAGAGAGGTGGGAGGGGCAGACAGAGAAGGGGACGGTCTCATTATACCCAATCCAATATCACTAGGGAGTCCATGACTAGTGATATGGGACCCAATACACAGGTTTTTCAATGGGCTCAGAAACAACCCAGAGGGGGAGGGAGAGGCTACTCACAGAGGAAGGAGGAAACAGATGCACAATTTCAGAGGTATCCAGTGAGAGAGAACATGAGCACCAGGGGGCACAGATATCAATGAATGATTTTTCAGTTATTAACTTATCCTCCTACCAGATAACAGCAGAAGCGGATAATCTGAAAAAATCGGCAACTGTGTTCTTTATTTGCCTCCCTGTTGTCAATTGCAGAAGCAGGCAGTGTGTGTGTCTGGAAATAACAGTAACAGTGATCCGTTTTCTGGGGTTGGAAATAAACAACTGGACTTACACAATAATTACTGCTTATTAACAGTTATGTGACAAAGTTTCTTTGCTTATAAAGTTTTTGGTCAGCGCTATATAACAGAAGATATATGATGCCTGGTTTTATTAGGGGACAGTACTAATACACTGACCTGTTAACACTGCATGTCGCAAAGGTGACAGCCTCCCTTAGCACACTTTACAAACCTGAACTTTGTGTCTGTGAGCACAGTTCGCTGCTCATATTTTTCTGTTTCAATAATAGCCTAAATGTTAAATAAGAAATCTATCTGTGCCTTATAAAATGCATTTAGTCATAACATCCAAATGCCAATACAATTCACAGCCTATACTGTAAATAATAAGAGCCAGTTATACTGCACTGCAAATTTCATATTTTATTATGTGTTTGAGGTCTGTGTGTGTGAGAGGTCTGTGTGTATGTGCTTGTGAGGTCTGTGTGTGTGTGCGTGTGAGGTCTGTGTGTGTGTGCGTGTGAGGTCTCTGTATATGTATCTGTGTGGTGTGTGTATGATTGTGTGTGGTGCATGTGTGTGTGTGGTGTTGTATGTGTGTGGTGTGTGTGTGTGTGTGTGAGGTCTGTGTGTGTGCGTGTGAGGTCTCTGTGTGTGTCAGAGGTCTGTGTGTGTGTGCTTGTGAGGTCTGTGTGTGTGCGTGTGAGGTCTCTGTGTATGTATCTGTGTGGTGTTGGTGTGTGTGTGTGATTGTGCGTGGTGCATGCGTGTGTGTGGTGTTGTATGTGTGTGGTGTGTGTGTGTGTGAGGTCTGTGTGTGTGTGCGTGTGAGGTCTCTGTGTGTGTGAGGTGTGTGTGTGGTGTATGTATGTGTGTGGTGTTGGTGTGTGTGTGTGACTGTGTGTAGTGTATGTGTGTGTGTGGTGTTTTATGTGTGTGGTGTGTGTGTGTGTGTGTGCGTGTGAGGTCTCTGTGTATGTATCTGTGTGGTGTTGGTGTGTGTGTGATTGTGTGTGGTGCATGTGTGTGTGTGGTGTTGTATGTGTGTGGTGTGTGTTTGTGTGAGGTCTGTGTGTGTGTGCGTGTGAGGTCTCTGTGTGTGTGAGGTGTGTGTGTGGTGTGTGTGTGGTGTATGTATGTGTGTGGTGTTGGTGTGTGTGTGTGACTGTGTGTGGTGTATGTGTGTGTGTGGTGTTTTATGTGTGTGGTGTGTGTGTGCGTGTGAGGTCTGTCTGTGTGTGCGTTTGAGGTCTCTGTGTGTGTGGTGTGTGTGTGGTGTGTGTGTGTGTACAGGTAAATAAGAAGTGGTGAGGGGGAGTGGGCCTCTATGACCCAAAATGCCCGGGCCTTTTTTTGGTCCCAGTCCGGCCCTGCCCTGCTGACTCTGAGAAAGTGTAGTGTTTGAATGCTGATGGATTCAAACACTACACTTTTGAATCCATCAGCATTTAGAAGCTCCCAACAGTGCTAAATTGGGAGCTTCTAAATACGTTTTTAAAAGGTTTTATACTGGATTTTTCATATCAGTATCTGTGCATATTCTTATTTATAGTAGTGTCTATTACATGCAGTTATATAACAAATATGTATAATGTCCCTCTAAAGGGATAGGAAAGTTGCAATCAAAATTTCATGATTTTGGTTCAAGTTTTTTGTATTTAGTTTGCTGATGGCTAGATAACTAGAGTTGATAACAATCTATCATTGACAAGTATGTTACTGGCTGAAGATAGAGACAAAAAAAAACATACGGCTAGATTACGAGTTGTGCGTCAGGGTAAGAAAGCAGTGTTAAGAGGTCCTAACGCTGCTTTTTTATGCCCGCTGGTATTACGAGTCTTGAAGGTTTAGGGTCACCACACACTTCTTTGGCCTTACCGCAAAACGACTTACATAAACTTCGTAAAGTCTTTTTTCTATGGGACTTCCATAACGCTGATATTACTAGTCTGTCCTGGGAGGCCAAAAAGTCAGCGGTACACCCTCTAACTCCAACATCCCTAATGCATTTAAAAGTCAGTAGTTATGAGTTTTACACTATAAGGCCGTAACATAAAACTCACAACTAAAGTGCTAAAAAGTACACTAACACCCATAAACTACCTCTTAACCCCTAAACCGAGGCCCTCCTGCATCGCAAACACTATAATAAAAATGTAACTCCTAATCTGCCGCTCCAGACACTGCCACCACCTACATTATATTTATGAACCCCTAATCTGCTGCCCCCAACATCGCCAATACCTACATACTATTTATTAACCCCTAATCTGCCATACCCAATGTCGCCACAACCTTCCTACATTTATTAACCCCTAATCTGCCACCCCCAATGTCTCCACCACTATATTAAAGTTATTAACCCCTAAACCTAAGTCTAACCCTAACCCTAACACCCCCTAACTTAAATATAATTAAAATAAATCTAAAGAAAATTACTATAATTAACTAAATTATTCCTATTTAAAACTAAATACTTACCTATAAAATAAACCCTAAAATAGCTACAATATAACTAATAGTTACATTGTTGCTAGCTTAGGGTTTATTTTTATTTTACAGGCAAGTTTGTATTTATTTTAACTAGGTAGAATAGTTATTAAATAGTTATTAACTATTTAATAACTACCTAGCTAAAATAAATACAAAAGTACCTGTAAAATAAAACCTAACCTAATTTACTCTAACACCTAACACTACACTATAATTAAATAAATTAACTAAATTAAAAACAATTACCTAAATTAAATTAAATTAGCTAAAGTACAAAAAAAACAAAACACTAAATTACAGAAAATAATAAACAAATTACAGATATTTAAACTAATTACACCTAATCTAATAGTCCTATTAAAATAAAAAAGCCCCCCAAAATAAAAAAAAACCCTAGCCTAAACTACCAATAGCCCTTTAAAGGTCCTTTTGCGGGGCATTGCCCCAAAGTAATCAGCTCTTTTACCTGTAAAAAAAAATACAAACAACCCCCCAACAGTAAAACCCACCACCCACACAAACAACCCCCCAAATAAAATACTATCTAAAAAAACCTAAGCTTCCCATTGCCCTGAAAAGGGCATTTGGATGGGCATTGCCCTTAAAAGGGCAGTTAGCTCTATTGCAGCCCAAAGTCCCTAACCTAAAAATAAAACCCACCCAATACACCCTTAAAAAACCTAACACTAACCCCCTGAAGATCGACTTACCGGGAGAAATCTTCATCCAAGCCAGGCCAAAGTCCTCAATGAAGCCGGGAGAAGTTTTCATCCAAGCCGGGTGAAGTGGTCCTCCAGACGGGCAGAAGTCTTCATCCAGACGGCATCTTCTATCTTCATCCATCCGGCGCTGAGCGGGTCCATCTTCAAGACATCCGAAGCGGAGCATCCTCTTCATCCGACGACTAAAGCTGAATGAAGGTACCTTTAAGTGATGTCATCCAAGATGGCGTCCCTTAGATTCCGATTGGCTGATACAATTCTATCAGCCAATCGGAATTAAGGTAGAAAAAATCCTATTGGCTGATGCAATCAGCCAATAGGATTGAAGTTCAATCCTATTGGCTGATCCAATCTGCCAATAGGATTGAGCTTGCATTCTATTGGCTGTTGGTAGTTTAGTTTAGGTTAGGGTTTTTTTTTATTTTGGGGGGGCTTTTTTTATTTTAATAGGGCTATTAGATTAGGTGTAATTAGTTTAAATATCTGTAATTTGTTTATTATTTTCTGTAATTTAGTGTTTTTTTGTTGTTCTTTAGCTAATTTAATTTAGGTAATTGTATTTAATTTAGTTAATTTATTTAATTATAGTGTAGTGTTAGGTGTTAGTGTAACTTAGGTTAGGTTTTATTTTACAGGCACTTTTGTATTTATTTTAGCTAGGTAGTTATTAAATAGTTAATAACTATTTAATAACTATTCTACCTAGTTAAAATAAATACAAAGTTGCCTGTAAAATAAAAATAAACCCTAAGATAGCTACAATGTAACTATTAGTTATATTGTAGCTATTTTAGGGTTTATTTTATAGGTAAGTATTTAGTTAAAAATAGGAATAATTTAGTTAATTATAGTAATTTTCTTTAGATTTATTTTAATTATATTTGTTAGGGCATGTTAGGGTTAGGGTTAGACTTAGGTTTAGGGGTTAATAACTTTAATATAGTGGCAGAGACATTGGGGTGGCAGATTAGGGGTTAATAAATGTAGGTAGGTTGCGGCGACATTGGGTATGGAAGATTAGGGGTTAATAATAATAAATAGTATGTAGGTGTCGGCGATGTTGGGGGCAGCAGATTAGGGGTTAATGCATATAATGTAGGTGGCAGCGGTGTCCGGAGCGGCAGATTAGGGGTTAATAATTATAATGCAGGTGTCTGAGGTGTCGGGGGCGGCAGATTAGGGGTTAATAAGTGTAAGATTAGGGGTGTTTAGACTTGGGGTTCATGTCAGGGTGTAGACATAAGTTTTATTTCCCCATAGGAATCAATGGGGCTGCGTTAGTGAGTTTTTACGCTGCTTTTTGGCAGGTGTTAGACTTTTTCTCAAACGGCTCTCCCTGTTGATTCCTATGGGGAAATCGTGCACGAGCATGTACGACCAGCTCACCGCTGACTTAAGCAGCGCTGGTATTGGAGTGCGCTAATGAGCGAAATTTTGCTCAACGCTCACTTCTTGTCTTAACGACGGGTTTCTGAAAACTCGTAATACCAGCGCTGCATGTAAGTGAGCAGTGAGGGAAAATTGCTTGTTAGCACCGCATAGCCTCTAACTCAAAACTCGTAATCTGGGCCTTAGATTTTACTGCAAATAAGACTCCAAAAATGTTATTGTTTAAAAAGATAGATAATCCCTTTATTACCCATTCCCCAGATTTGCACAACAAACACTGTTATATTAATACACTTTTTACCTCTGTGATTACCTTGTATCTAAGCCTCTGCAGACTGCGCCCTGATCACATGACTATTTATTATTTATTAACTTTTAGCCAATTAGTGCATTGTCAGCCAAAATTTTATCTATATGGACCACATGAACTAGCAGTGTCTTGTTGTGAAAAGCTAATAAAAAAAAGCATGTGATAAGAGGCTGTCTGTAGTGGCTTAGAAACAAGCAGACATTTAGAGGTTTAAATGTTATAAAGTATTTTAATTAACAATGTTGGTTCTGCAAAGCTTGGGAATGAGAAGTAGAGGCATTATCTATCTTTTTAAATAATAACAATTTTAGTGTTAACTGTCCCATAAATTAGTATGTAGTATAGCTGTATGCTTATCCCATGCATTAATTAGTACGTAGTATAGCTGTATGCTTATCACAGGCATTAATTAGTATGTAGTATAGCTGTATGCTTAGCCCAGGCATTAATTAGTATGTAATATAGCTGTATGCTTATCTCAGGCATTAATTACTATGTAGTATAGCTGTAAGCTTATCTCATTTATTAATTAGTATGTAGTATAGCTGTATGCTTATCTCAGGCAATAATTAGTATGCAGTATAGCTGTATGCTTATCTCAGGCATTAATTAGTATGTTGTATAGATGTATGCTTATTCGATGCATTAATTAGTATGTAGTATAGTTGTATACTTATCACAGGCATTAATTAGTATGTAGTATGGCTGTATGCATACCCCATGCATCAATTAGTATGTAGTATAGCTGTATGCTTATCCCATGCATTAAATAGTATATAGTATAGCTGTATGCTTAACTCAGGCATTAATTAATATGTAGTATAGCTGTATGCTTATCCCATGCTTTAATTAGTATGTAGTATAGCTGTATGCATATCTTAGGCATTAATAAGTAAATAGTATAGCTGTATGCTTATTCCAGCCATTAATTAGTATGTAGTATAGCTGTATGTTTATCCCGGGCATTAATTAGTATGTTGTATAGCTGTAAGCTTGTCCCATGCATTCATTAGTTTGTAGTATAGTTGTATGCTTCTCCCATGCATTCATTAGTATGTAGTATAGCTGTTTGCTTATCTCAGGCATTAATTACTATGTAGTATTACTGTACGCTTATCCCATGCATTAATTGGTATGTAGTAAAGCTGTATGCTTACCTCAGGCATTAATTAATATGTAGTATAGCTGTATGCTTACCCCAGGCATTAATTAGTATGTAGCATAGCTGTATGCTTATCCCATGCATTAATTAGTATGTAGTATAGCTGTATGCTTATCTCAAGCATTAATTAATATGTAGTATAGTGGTATGCTTATCACAGGCATTAATTAATTAATATGTAGTATAGCTGTATGTTTATCTCAGGCATTAATTAGTATGTAATATAGCTCTATGCTTATTCCAGGCATTAATTAGTATGTAGTATAGCTGTATGCTTATCCCGGGCATTAATTAGTATTTAGTATAGCTGTATGCTTATCTCAGGCAATAATTAGTTTATAGTATAGCTGTATGCTTATCCAATGCATTAATTGGTATGTAGTATAGCTGTATGCTTATCCCAGGCATTAATTAGTATGCAGTAAAGCTGTATGATTATCCCAGGCATTAATTAGTATGTAGTATAGCTGTATGCTTATCTCAGGCATTAATTAGTATGTAGTATAGCTGTATGCTTATCCCATGCATTAAATTAGTATGTATTATATTTCTAAGCTTATCTCATTTATTTATTAGTATGTAGTATAGCTGTATGCTTATCCCAGGCATTAATTAGTATGTAGTATAGCTGTAAGCTTATCTCATTTAATATTTAGTATGTAGTATGGCTGTATGCTTATCCCAGGCATTAATTAGTATGTATTATATTTCTAATATTATCTCATTTATTAATTAGTATGTAGTATATCTGTATGCTTATCTCAGGCATTAATTATTATGTAGTATAGCTGTATGCTTATCCCATTCATTAATTCGTATGTAGTATAGCTGTAAGCTTATCTCATTTAATAATTAGTATGTAGCATAGCTGCATGCTTATCGCAGGCAATAATTAGTATGTATTATATTTGTAAGCTTATCTCATTTATTAATTAGTATGTAGTATAGCTGTATGCTTATCTCAGGCATTAATTAGTATTTTGTATAGCTGTATGCTTATCTCAGGCATTATTTAGTATGTAGTAAAGCTGTATGCTTATCCCTGGCATTAATTAGTATGTATTATATGTGTAAGCTTATCTCATTTATGAATTAGTATGTAGTATAGCTGTATGCTTATCTCAGGCATTAATTAGTATTTTGTATAGCTGTATGCTTATCTCAGGCATTATTTAGTATTTAGTATAGCTGTATGCTTATCCCACGCATTAATTATTATGTAGTTAGTATGTAGTATAGTAGAAGCTTATCCTATGCATTAATTAGTATGTAGTATAGATATATGCTTATCTCAGGCATTAATTTGTATGTAGTATAGCTGTATGCTTATTCTAGGCATTATTTAGTATGTAGTATAGCTGTATGCTTATCTCGGGCATTAATTAGTATGTAGTATAGCTGTATGCTTATCCCATGCATTAAATAGTATCTAGTATAGCTGTATGCTTATCACATGCATTAATTAATATGTAGTATAGCTGTATGCTTATCACAGGCATTAATTAGTATGTGGTATGTCTGTATGCATATCTCATGCATTAATTAGTATGTAGTATAGCTGTATGCTTATCTCAGGCATTAATTAGTATGTAGTATAGCTGTATGCTTATCCCAGGCATTAAATAGTATGTAGTATAGCTGTATGCTTATCCCATGCATTAATTAGTATGTAGTATAGCTGTATGCTTATCTTAGGCATTAATTAGTATGTAGTATAGCTGTATGCTTACCTCAGGCATTATTTAGTATGTAGTAAAGCTGTATGCTTATCCCTGGCATTAATTAGTATGTATTATATGTTTAAGCTTATCTCATAATTAGGCTGACCATATTGCCGCTTTAAGAAGGAACACATATGAAAAATACATATGGGAGGGTTCTTATACAAAACCATTTCTTTAAACAGCCCTGAAAACAGCCCTGACATATGTATCTTTCATATGTGTCCCTTTTTAAAGCGGCAATATGGTCAGCCTACTCATAATTAGTATGTAGTTAGTATGTAGTATAGCTGTAAGCTTATCCCATGCATTAATTAGTATGTAGTATAGATATATGCTTATCTCAGGCATTAATTTGTATGTAGTATAGCTGTATGCTTATTCCAGGCATTATTTCGTGTGTAGTATAGCTGTATGCTTATCTTGGGCATTAATTATTATGTAGTATAGCTGTATGCTTATCCCATGCATTAAATCGTATCTAGTATAACTGTATGCTTATCACAGGCATTAATTAGTATGTGGTATGTCTGTATGCATATCTCATGCATTAATTAGTATGTAATATAGCTGTATGCTTATCCCATGCATTAATTAGTATGTAGTATAGCTGTATGCTTATTTCAGGCAATAATTAATATGTAGTATAGCTGTATGTTTATCCCATGCATTAATTAGTATGTAGTATAGATGTATGCTTACCTCAGGCATTAATTAAAATGTAGTATAGCTGTATGCTTATCCCAGGCATTAATTAGTATGTAGTATAGCTGTAAGCTTATCCCATGCATTAATTAGTATGTAGTATAGCTGTATGCTTATTTCAGGCATTTATTAATATGTATTATAGCTGTATGCATATCACAGGCATTAATTAGTATGTAGTATAGCTGTAAGCTTTTCCAATGCATTAATTAGAATGTAATATAGCTATATGCTTATCTCAGGAATAATTAGTATGTAGTATAGCTCAACGCTTATTCCAGGCATTAATTAGTATGTAGTATAGCTGTATGCTTATCCTGGGCATTAATTAGAATATTGTATAGCTGTATGCTTATCCCTGGCATTAATTAGTATGTAGTATAGTTGTATGCTTATCTCAGGCAATAATAAGTAGGTTGTAAAGTTGTATGATTATCCCAGGCATTAATTAGTATGTAGTATAGATATATGCTTATCTCAGGCATTCATTTGAATGTAGCATAGCTGTATGCTTATTCCAGGCATTATTTAGTATGTAGTATAGCTGTATGCTTATCTTGGGCATTAATTAGTATGTAGTATAGCTGTATGCTTATCCCATGCATTAAATTGTATCTAGTATAACTGTATGCTTATCACAGGCATTAATTAGTATGTGGTATGTCTGTATGCATATCTCATGCATTAATTAGTATGTAGTATAGCTGTATGCTTATCCCATGCATTAATTAGTATGTAGTATAGCTGTATGCTTATTTCAGGCAATAATTAATATGTAGTATAGCTGTATGTTTATCCCATGCATTAATTAGTATGTAGTATAGATGTATGCTTACCTCAGGCATTAATTAAAATGTAGTATAGCTGTATGCTTATCCCAGGAATTAATTAGTATGTAGTATAGCTGTAAGCTTATCCCATGCATTAATTAGTATGTAGTATAGCTGTATGCTTATTTCAGGCATTTATTAATATGTATTATAGCTGTATGCATATCACAGGCATTAATTAGTATGTAGTATAGCTGTAAGCTTTTCCAATGCATTAATTAGAATGTAATATAGCTATATGCTTATCTCAGGAATAATTAGTATGTAGTATAGCTCTACGCTTATTCCAGGCATTAATTAGTATGTAGTATAGCTGTATGCTTATCCTGGGCATTAATTAGAATATTGTATAGCTGTATGCTTGTCCCTGGCATTAATTAGTATGTAGTATAGTTGTATGCTTATCTCAGGCAATAATAAGTAGGTTGTAAAGCTGTATGATTATCCCAGGCATTAATTAGTATGTAGTATAGCTGCATGCTTATCTTAGCCATTAATTATTATGTAATATAGCTGTATGCTTATCCCATGCATTAATTAGTATGTAGTATAGCTGTAAACTAAGCTTATCTAATTTAATAATTAGTATGTAGTAAAGCTGTATGCTTATCTCAGGCATTAATTATTATGTAGTATAGCTGTATGCTTATCCCAGGCATTAATTAGTATGTAGTATAGCTGTATGCTTATCCTGGGCATTAATTAGAATATTTTATAGCTGTATGCTTATCCCTGGTATTAATTAGTATGTAGTATAGTTGTATGCTTATCTCAGGCAATAATTAGTAGGTAGTAAAGCTGTATGATTATCCCAGGCATTAATTAATATGTAGTATAGCTGCATGCTTATCTTAGGCATTAATTAGTATGTAGTATAGCTGTAAGCTTATCCCATTCATTAATTAGTATGTAGTATAGCTGTAAACTAAGCTTATCTCATTTAATAATTAGTATGTAGTAAAGCTGTATGCTTATCTCAGGCATTAATTAGTATGCAGTATAGCTGTATGCTTATCTCAGGCATTACTTTGTATGTGGTATAGCTGTATGCTTTTCTCAGGCATTAATTCATATGTAGTATAGCTGTATGCTTATCACAGGCATTAATTAGTATGTAGTATAGTTGTCTGCTTATCTCAGGCATTAATTAGTATGTAGTATAGCTGTATGCTTATCCCAGTAATTAATTAGTATGTAGTATAGCTGTATGCTTATCCCATGCATTAATTAGTATGGAGTATAGCTGTACAATTGTCCCATGCATTCATTCGTATGTAGTATTGCTGTATGCTTATCTAAGGCATTAATTAGTATGTAGTATAGATGTATGCTTATTCCAGGCATTATTTAGTATGTAGTATAGCTGTATAATTATCCCAGGCATTAATTAGTATGTAGTATAGCTGTATGCTTATCTCAGGCTTTCATTAATATGTAATATAGCTGTATACTTATTCCAGTCATTAATTAGTATGTAGTATAGCTGTATGCTTATATCAGGCATTCATTAATATGTAGTATAGCTGCATGCTTTTTTCCAGGTATTAATTAGAATGTAGTATAGCTGTATGCTTATTCCAGACATTAATTAATATGTAGTATAGCTGTATGCTTATTCCAGGAATTAATTAGTATGCAGTATAGATGTTTTCTTATTTAATGTATTAATTAGTATGAAGTATAGCTGTATGCTTATCCAAGGCATTAATTAGTATGTAGTATAGCTGTATGCTTATACCAGGCCTTAATTAGTATGTAGTATAGCTTTATGCTTATCTCAGGCATTAATTAGTATGTAGTATAGCTGTATGCTTATACCAGGCATTAATTCATATGTAGTATGCCTGTATGCTTACCTCAGGCATTAATTAGTATATAGTATAGCTGTATGATTATCACAGGCATTAATTAGTATGTAGTATAGCTGTATGCTTATCCCATGCATTAATTAGTAGGTAGTATAGATGTATGCTTATCTCAGTCATTATTTACAATGTAGTAAAGCTGTATGCTTTTCCCAGGCATTAATTACTATGTAGTATAGTTGTATGCTTATCCCATGCATTAATTAGTATGCAGTAAAGCTGTATGATTATCTCAGGCATTAATTAGCATGTAGTATAGCTGTTCGCTAATCTCAGGCATTAATTACTATGTAGTATAGCTGTATGATTATCCCATGCATTATTTAGTATCTAGTATAGCTGTATGCTTATCCCAGACATTAATTAGTATGTAGTATAGCTGTATGATTATCACAGGCATTAATTAGTATGTAGTTTAGCTGTATGCTTATCTCAGGTATTAATTAGTATGTAGTATAGCTGTATGATTTTCCCAGACATTAATTAGTATGTAGTAAAGCTGTATGATTATCCCATGCATTAATTAGTAGGAAGTATAGATTAATGCTTAGCTGAGTCATTATTTACAATGTAGTAAAGCTGTATGCTTATCCCAGGCATTGATTACTATGTAGTATAGCTGTATGCTTATCTCAGGCATTAATTACTATGTAGTATAGCTGTATGCTTATCCCATGCATTATTTAGTATCTAGTATAGCTGTATGCTTATCCCAGGCATTAATTAGTATGTAGTATAGCTTTATGCTTTTCTCATGCACTAGTTAGTATGTAGTATAGCTGTATGCTTATCTCAGGCAATAATTAGTATGTAGTATAGCTGTATGGTTATTTCAGGCATTAATTAGTATGTTGTATAGCTGTATGCTTATCGCAGCCATTAATTAGTATGTAGTATAGCTGTATGCTTATCTCAGGCCTTAATTAGTATGTAGTATAGCTGTATGCTTATCTCAGGCAATAATTAGTATGTAGTATAACTATATGCTTATCATGGGCATTAATTAGTATGTAGTATAGCTGTATGCTTATCTCAGCCATTAATTAGTATGTAGTATAGCTGTATGCTTATCCCAGGCATTAATTAGTATGTAGTATAACTGTATGCTTATTACACGCAATAAGTAGTATGTAGTATAGCTGTATGCTTATCTCAGGCATTAATTAATATGTAGTATAGCTGTATGCTTATCTTAGGCATTAATTAGTATGTAGTATGAAGTATAGCTGTAAGCTTGTCTCATGCATTAATTAGTATGTAGTATAGCTGTATGCTTATCTCAGACATTAATTAGTATGTAGTATGTAGTGTAGCTGTAAGCTTGTCTCATGCATTAATTAGTATGTAGTATAGCTGTATGCTTATCTCAGGCATTAATTAGTATGAAGTATAGCTGTATGCTTATCTCAGGCAATAATTAGTTTGTTTGTCTCATGCATTAATTAGTATGTAGTATTGCTGTATGCTTATCTCAGGCATTAATTAGTATGTAGTATAGCTGTATGCTTATCTCAGGCAATAATTAGTATGTAGTATAGCTATATGCTTATCCCAGGCATTAATTAGTATTTAGTATAGCTGTATGCTTATCCCAGGCATTAATTAGTATGTAGTATAGCTGTATGCTTATCTCAGGCATTAATTACAATGTAGTAAAGCTGTATGCTTATCCCAGGAATTAATGAGTGTGTAGTATAGCTGTATGCCTATTCCAGGCATTAATTAGTATGTAGTATTGCTGTATGCTTATCCCAGGAATTAATTAGTATTTAGGGTAGCGTTTTTAATATACCAGACATTAGTTAATATGTAAGATTGGTATTTAGTATAGCTGTATGCTTATCGCATGCATTAATTAGTAGGTAGTATAGATGTATGCTTATCTCAGTCATTATTTACAATGTAGTAAAGCTGTATGCTTTTCCCAGGCATTAATTACTATGTAGTATAGTTGTATGCTTATCCCATGCATTAATTAGTATGCAGTAAAGCTGTATGATTATCTCAGGCATTAATTAGCATGTAGTATAGCTGTTTGCTAATCTCAGGCATTAATTACTATGTAGTATAGCTGTATGATTATCCCATGCATTATTTAGTATCTAGTATAGCTGTATGCTTATCCCAGACATTAATTAGTATGTAGTATAGCTGTATGATTATCACAGGCATTAATTAGTATGTAGTTTAGCTGTATGCTTATCTCAGGTATTAATTAGTATGTAGTATAGCTGTATGATTTTCCCAGACATTAATTAGTATGTAGTAAAGCTGTATGATTATCCCATGCATTAATTAGTAGGAAGTATAGATTAATGCTTAGCTGAGTCATTATTTACAATGTAGTAAAGCTGTATGCTTATCCCAGGCATTGATTACTATGTAGTATAGCTGTATGCTTATCTCAGGCATTAATTACTATGTAGTATAGCTGTATGCTTATCCCATGCATTATTTAGTATCTAGTATAGCTGTATGCTTATCCCAGGCATTAATTAGTATGTAGTATAGCTTTATGC
Source organism: Bombina bombina (assembly GCF_027579735.1). Taxonomy (NCBI): domain Eukaryota; kingdom Metazoa; phylum Chordata; class Amphibia; order Anura; family Bombinatoridae; genus Bombina; species Bombina bombina. The sequence continues at coordinate 253,804,144 of NC_069507.1, forward strand.
TTTTCTCATGCACTAGTTAGTATGTAGTATAGCTGTATGCTTATCTCAGGCAATAATTAGTATGTAGTATAGCTGTATGGTTATTTCAGGCATTAATTAGTATGTTGTATAGCTGTATGCTTATCGCAGCCATTAATTAGTATGTAGTATAGCTGTATGCTTATCTCAGGCCTTAATTAGTATGTAGTATAGCTGTATGCTTATCTCAGGCAATAATTAGTATGTAGTATAACTATATGCTTATCATGGGCATTAATTAGTATGTAGTATAGCTGTATGCTTATCTCAGCCATTAATTAGTATGTAGTATAGCTGTATGCTTATCCCAGGCATTAATTAGTATGTAGTATAACTGTATGCTTATTACACGCAATAAGTAGTATGTAGTATAGCTGTATGCTTATCTCAGGCATTAATTAATATGTAGTATAGCTGTATGCTTATCTTAGGCATTAATTAGTATGTAGTATGAAGTATAGCTGTAAGCTTGTCTCATGCATTAATTAGTATGTAGTATAGCTGTATGCTTATCTCAGACATTAATTAGTATGTAGTATGTAGTGTAGCTGTAAGCTTGTCTCATGCATTAATTAGTATGTAGTATAGCTGTATGCTTATCTCAGGCATTAATTAGTATGAAGTATAGCTGTATGCTTATCTCAGGCAATAATTAGTTTGTTTGTCTCATGCATTAATTAGTATGTAGTATTGCTGTATGCTTATCTCAGGCATTAATTAGTATGTAGTATAGCTGTATGCTTATCTCAGGCAATAATTAGTATGTAGTATAGCTATATGCTTATCCCAGGCATTAATTAGTATTTAGTATAGCTGTATGCTTATCCCAGGCATTAATTAGTATGTAGTATAGCTGTATGCTTATCTCAGGCATTAATTACAATGTAGTAAAGCTGTATGCTTATCCCAGGAATTAATGAGTGTGTAGTATAGCTGTATGCCTATTCCAGGCATTAATTAGTATGTAGTATTGCTGTATGCTTATCCCAGGAATTAATTAGTATTTAGGGTAGCGTTTTTAATATACCAGACATTAGTTAATATGTAAGATTGGTATTTAGTATAGCTGTATGCTTATCGCAGGCATTAATTAGTATGTAGTATTGCTGTATGTTTATCCAAGGCATTAATTAGTATTTAGGGTAACGTTTTTAATATACCAGACATTAGTTAGTATGTAAGAGTGGTATTTAGTATAGCTGTATGCTTATTGCAGGCATTAGTTAGTATGTAATATAGCTGCATGCTTATCCCAGGCACTAGTTAGTATATAGTATAGCCTTAAGCTTATCCCAGGCAGTAATTAGTATGTAATATAGCTGTATGCTTATCCCAGGCACTAGTTAGTATATAGTATAGCCTTATGCTTATCCCAGGCAGTAATTAGTATGTAATATAGCTGCATGCTTATCCCAGGCACTAGTTAGTATATAGTATAGCCTTATGCTTATCCCAGGCAGTAATTAGTATGTAATATACCTGCATGCTTATCCCAGGCACTAGTTAGTATATAGTATAGCCTTATGCTTATCCCAGGCAGTAATTAGTATGTAACATAGCTGTATGCTTTGATAGTAAATGTTATTGCACAAGTAAAAGCTTCAGGTGCGCTAAAATCTGGAGGTCGGTTAGCACAATCACTCTAACTCCCTTTCCCAAATGACTGGGGCACACTACAAAAGTCGCTTTTGGCTTTCGCTTATAAGCTAACCCAAGGGTGCACCAGGCCAACTGTGCTAAAGTCAAAGTTTACTTCAAGAAATACTTCAAATACCTTTGTTTTTCACTTAGTTATAATATATATATACGGTATAGATAAAACATATGTATATAAATGTGTATGTCTAACTATATCTCACCATCCCCCTTTACTTCTTGCTATATCTTCATAGATAGATGTAATTTCATTTTACTTTTATTATCAAATGTGCTTAGTTCTCTTGCTATTATTTGTTGAAGAGAAGGCTAAGGAGCAGCAATGCATTACTGAGAGCTAGATGAAGACATTTAGTGAGCCAATGACAAGAGGCGTATATAGTACGTGCATCCACCAATCAGCAGCTATTGTAGTGTATAACTGCTCCTGAGTCTACCTAGCTTTACTCTTCAACAAAGGATACCTTAAAAAAGCAAATTTGATATAAGACGTAAATTAAAAAGATGTTTTAAACTGCACACTCAATGCGTATCCTGAGCTTTTCATTTTGTCTTCATTGTCCTATTATCTAGCAGTTGGTAAAGGCTCCAAAGCTGCCTCCATAGACAAATCAAGCTTATAGTTAAACTGAGTCTGATGTGTGAGTTTAATCTACAGCTCATGTGAGCAAATTCTACCCAGACCAATCAGTAACGATTACAAACATTCTACTCCCCAACCCTAAAGGCTTTTTTTTTGCTTCTATCACTAGGCTTTTATTTGGAATTTAGGGCTTAATATAAACCTTTTTGTATCCATATGAAGTACATAACTGACACAGCTGCATTAACTTTATTGTCAGATTAAACGTTATCTTATACTTTCTATGGGAAAATCATGTTTAAATTGTGCTTTTTTATATAAATTTGTGTACAATGTCCCTTTAAAACTCACTAAAATGTCAGTACCATTTCCATCCACCACTCACAATATTACATAAACATATATCTAAAATATAGACCATGGCATTAAAAAAAATAAAATGAAAAGCTGTTAGTGACTTAGAGAATGAAACTGACAGGTGGTTTGTGCCAAGGTGCCAGCACCAGCGTACAGACTGGTTACAAGAGCGTGCGGGTGGCATCTCATTATTTACAGTTTATTAGAACAGCACATGGATATATCTAATTAAATCTTAGATTAACCTCTTCAATTCATTGCAAAGCCCTCAGGCATACAAGACAGCACTACACATAACCATTATATTACTGAATCATATGAAAAAGAATTACACACAGTGAATGCGGGCAGAAGGAATGTTTCTGCTTGGACAGCTCCAATCACGTTACAAGACAGAACACAGAAGGAAACAACTAAAGGGGGTAAAGATATATACTAAAGATAAATAACAGGGAAATGTTTTATTGTGCAACATGAAAGACATAAATATATAATTGTAGCAAAAGTCATTTATCACTCATAACGATATTGTTGCCTCTAGGGATGAAATAAGTACCATAAAAAAGAAATAAACCAGACTGTCAGTACACTGAAGTCAAAATATATATAATTGCTAGATTGCTCAGTTTCATATTGTTCCTTTTTTATTATAGCTTTGTAGTTAATGTAGTATTGATATTGGAACACAATTATAAGAAGGTAATGTGCCTGCAATTCAGAGTACTACAAACACTTTTCTCCATTAATGCAATTCTAAATGCATTTGGCTAAAATCAAGTGAATTTTCAGGATTATTTAAAGTAAGGTAAATTGTGTGTGTGTTTCTATATACACACACATATGGATGCAGGATTAGAAAGTCATACTTTCTAAATAATAAAGCGATAGTAAAGTATAGTGTAGTATAGTGTGGTATAGTGTAGAATAGTGGAGTATAGTGGAGTATAATGTAGTAAAGTATAGTATTGTGTAGTTTAGTACAGTATAGTGTAGTATAGTATAGTGTAGTATAGTGTGGTATAGTATAGTATAGTATGGTATGGTATAGTGTAGAATAGTGGAGTATAGTGGAGTATAATGTAGTAAAGTTTAGTATTGTGTAGTTTAGTACAGTATAGTGTAGTATAGTATAGTGTAGTGTAGTATAGTATAGTATAGTATAGAAAAGTGTAGTATAGTAAAATAAAGTATAGTGTAGTATACTTTATTATTAAGAAAGGCACTACATAGACGATTTGGTCCTACTGTAGAGGGGCACGAAACTAGAACTTAAACTGTGGTTTGAAACATTGAACAATGCCCACCCTAAACTCAAGTTTAAAGGGACATAATACTCATATGCTAAATCACTTGAAACTGATGCAGTATAACTGTAAAAAGCTGACAGGAAAATATCACCTGAGCATCTCTATGTAAAAAAGGAAGATATTTTACCTCACAATTTCCTCAGCTCAGCAGAGTAAGTTCTGTGTAAAAAGTTATACTCAGCTGCAGCCCAGCTGCAGGTAAAAAAAAAAATAAAAAAATGAAGAAATGAACAGCAGCCAATCAGCATCAGCAGTGCTGAGGTCATTAACTCTTTTACTGTGATCTCATGAGATTTGACTTAACTCTCATGAGATTTTATTGTAAACTTCCTTACACTGAATAGGGAAATAACATGAGCGTGCATGAAAGCTCGCTCCTTCCGCTGTCTCGGGACAGGCATACTGATTTGTTGCTTTGAAGTCCTTTACAATGGGATGTGGCTACTGAGAATCTTTGGAGGTAAAATATCTTTCTTTTTTTACTTAGAGATGTTCAGGTGATATTTTCTAGTCAGCTTCTTACAGCTATACTGCATCACTTTCAAGTGTTTAAACATTTGGGTATTATGGTCCTTTAAGCTTTGCTATTGCAGTACACAATCTGATTTTTTGAATTTATGAAAAAATGGGAGATTTCTGACTACATTATTCCACAAGACTATAGATAGGAATTCATTGCTGTATTCCTCCAGTGGCCATTCTTCAGTCTTGAAAAGGGCATTGCCTATGTCCCAAATAAGTAGTAATTCACAATCAGGTAGATTACAAGTTATGCGCGATAGAGGGTATGTAACGAACACAACAAAAGTTGCGTTATTTCACCCTCCATAGCACTGCCATTACAAGTTTTCAAACAGCTGGCTTGTGCGTGCGATATGGTTGTATTGAGCTCCATACCGCACAAAATACAAGCGCTGCTTTGACGTGCTCGTGCACGCTTTCCCCATAGACATAAATGGGGAGAGCGTGTTAGAAAAATACCTAACACCTGCGATTGCGGAATGAAAATCTCAGTAACGCAGCCCCATTGATGTCTATGGGGAAAAAAAGTTACACACCCTAACATAAAAACCACATCTAAACACCCCAACAATTAAACTAATATAACTATTAAACTAAAATTTAACTACCAATTAAAGAAAACTAAAATACACATTAAAAAAATCCTAACACTACTATAAAAATTTCAAAGTATCTAATTACAAAAAATAAAAAATACTAAATTACAAAAAATAACAAACACTAAATTCCGAAAAATAACAAACGAAACGATCAAAAATAAAAAAGAATAACACCTAATCTAGTAACCCTATAAAAATAAAAAAGCCCACCAAAAAACAAAACAAAAAAAAAACCTAGCCTACAATAGACTACCAATAGCCCTTAAAAGGGACTTTTGTGGGGCATTGCCCCAAAGAAATCAGCTCTTTTACCTATAAAAAAACACAAAGACCCCCCAACAGTAAAACCCACCACCCAACCAACCCCCCAAAATAATAAACCTAACTCTAACAAAAACCTAAGCTACCCATTGTCCTGAAAAGGGCATTTGTATGGGCATCGCCCTTAAAGGGCATTCAGCTCTTTCAAAGTCTGGCAGACTCTGCTCCGCATCCCCATAGCCAGTCTTTAGACTCCTTTAAGTCTTCCCTCAGTATTCACAGACTTTGCAGATGTGTTTGAGAAGAAAGCAGTCCAAAAATAATGATATAGCTGCACCACCAACTGTATTAAAACATCATTATTTTATTGTGCCACTTAAAACAGACAACGTTTCGGACCACTGTCCTTATTCATGTCTCTGAGAAGAAAGCAGTCGACGTGCTGCCACCCCGCCATCCTTACGACTGTCAAATTGACCTCTTTCCCGGAGCCCCACTTCCTAAAGGGAGGACTTATCCACTCTCCAAAGCCGAAACCAAGTCCATTGAGGAGTACATCCAAGAGAACCTTGCTAAAGGTTTCATTTGCCCTTCCTCCTCTCCTGCTCGGGCAGGCTTCTTTTTCGTCAGTAAGAAGGATGATGGGCTCAGAGCCTGTATCGACTAAAGGGCCTTGAACAACATAACTTTCAAGAATCTCTATCCCATTCCTTTAATCACTGAACTGTATGACTCACTCCAGGATGCTCGCTTCATCACCAAGCTTGACTTACGTGGCGCATACAATCTGATTCGTATCTTCCCAGGCCATGAATGGAAGACCGCCTTTAACACAAGAACAGGGCATTACGAATACCTTGTAATGCCCATTGGGCTGTGTAACGCCCTGCAGTCTTCAAGTCATTAGTCAACGATGTCTTCCAAGACCTCCTCAATTGCACTGTCATCATCTACCTGGAAGACATCCTTGTTTTCTCTTCCACTTTGGAGGAGCATCATAAACAAGTGAGACAGGTACTTCAACGTCTCAGAGACAATTCTTAGGTAGCCAAGCTAGAAAAATGTGAGTTTGATCAAGTTCAGATCCAGTTCCTTGGTTATGTCATCTCAAAGGAGGGTTTTCTCATGGATCCTGCTAAACTCACAGCAGTTTTAGAATGGCCTCAACCTACTTCATTAAAGGAATTACAGAGATTCTTGGGGTCTCCAATTATTACCACAGGTTTATAAAGAACTTTTCTCAAACAGTCGCTCCACTCACTGAATTGACAAAATGGAACAAAGACTGTAAACATTGGCCTCCTGAAGCCATGGATGCCTTCTCTCATCTGAAAAAGACTTTTTGTTCTGCTCCTATGCTCCGCCATCCTGATCCTGACCTACAGTTCACTTTAGAGGTTGATGCCTTTCGAGATAGAGGCTGGAGCAGTTCTAACCCACAGGGATCCTTTAACCTCTAAGTCTCACCCTGTAGTCTTTTTCTCTAAACACTTTGCTCCTGCAGAGAGGAATTACGATGTGGGTAATCACGAACTCTTAGCCATTAAGATGGCCTTGACTGAATAACATCGTTGGCTAGAGGGCACCGCCAATCCCATTCAGATTCTCACTGATCACACTAATCTAACTTACCTAGAGATTGCTCATCGACTCAATCCTCGACAGGCCAGGTGGGCCTTGTTTTTTTCCCATTTTAATTTTGTGGACTCTTATCTTTCCGGGACCAAAAACAAGAATGGGGGACTCCCTTTCCCGTCAGTTTCCTCACTCAAGTGATTCCTCTGAAGCTCCTATTGAACACATCATACCTCCCTCCTGTGTGGTTGCTCAACTGAATACCACCCGTCTTCAAAGACTGCAACATGCCCAGTCTAGAAACCCTCCAGAAGCCCCATGGCTTCTGATATCCTCTTTGTACCTCTGAACCTACGCACTCCTGTGCTATCCTGGGCTCATGATAGTAAAATCTCAGGACATCCTGGCTTGACAATGACTTTTAAGCATCTTTCTCAACATGTATGGTGGCCTACTATGAAGCCTGATGCTCAGGATTATGTGAGAGCCTGCACAACTTGTTCTGCCAACAAAATTCCACGATCCTTGCCTCCTTGCTTGCTCCAACCAGTGTTGATTCCTAAACAACCATGGACACACATAACAATGGACTTCATTGTGGACCTTCCACCTTTTGACCATCATACAGTTATTTGGGTTGTTGTGGATCGGTTTTCCAGACTGTCTCATTTTGTACCCCTTAAGAAATTGCCTTCTGCCCAAGACTTATCATTTCTTTTTCTCTTGCATGTGGTTCGTCTTCATGGCATTCCCATGAATATTGTTTCCGACAGAGGTTCACAATTAATTTCTACCTTTTGGAGGGCCTTTTGTAAATTGATTGGAACCACTGTTTCCTTGTCTTTTGGCTACCACCCTCAGACCAATGGATTAACCGAGAAAGTAAACCAAGATCTTGAGGCCTACCTTGGAGCCTTTGTCAATTCTCTCCATACCAACTGATCTGAGTTGTTACCCCTAGCTGAGCTGGCGAGAAATATTCATTGGCACTCTTCTCTATGTTGTTCTCCATTTCAAGCCACAGCAGGGTATCAACCTCGTGTCTTCCCTCTTTCTGCTCAGTCCACTGGGGTTCCTGCTGCAGACCAACACGTTACTGAATTTACCACTCATTGGCAACGTATTCGCTCTCAGTTACGTTCAGCTGTCTCTAGATACAAGAAGTTTACTGATTATCATAGAGCCTCTGTATGTGTCTTCTTGGTAGGTAAACATGTTTGGGTCTCTACTCGACACATTCGTCTACGTCAACCCTGCCACAAATTATGGCCTAGGTTTATCGGTCCTTACAAAGTTCTAAAAAGACTGTCTCTTGTTGCCTACAGAGTGGCCTTGACCAGAACCTTGCGCATACACCCAGTCTTCCATATCTCACTACTCAAGCCTTACATCAAGAATAGGTTTATGCGACTCAGAGCTCCTCCTCCTCCACTCCTGGTCCATGTTGACCCTGAATATGAGGTTACTAAGATCCTGGACTCCAGATACAGGCGTAGACAACTGCAATACCTTGTGCATTTGAAGGGATACTCTGTAGCGGATCGTTCCTGGGTTCCTGTCCTAGATGTGCACGCTCCATCTTTGCTCTCAAAGTTCCATTCTGCTCATACTTCAAAGCCGACTCTGGTTCCTGGAGGGAACCCTTGAGGGGGGGCTATGTCATGCCGCCTCGCAGCGCGACATCGCTCTGGCTATTGTCAGGGACACTCTGGCTGTTGCTATGGATGCTCTGGATGTTGCCAGAGATGCGGCAGTGCCTCTGAGCGTATGATGATGATGTCATTGTTGCACGTCTCCTCCTTCCTGATGCCAGTCCTGGAGCTGTGGCGCAAATCATGTGCCTATGTAAGTCTCTCATTTTCCTGTTACCCCTGCCCAAATATAGGTGTTACTTAGCTTTCTCCTTGGTGTTATTATTACTGTCTGCTGGTTTGATACACTGCTGTTGAACTCTGCTTCTCTGACCACTCGGCCTGTTTACCCCTAAACTGCTGGATTGATATACTGCTGCTGAACTCTGCTTGTTTGACCTCTCTGCCTGTTTACCACTAAACTGCTGCATTGATTTACTGCTGCTTAACTCTGCTTGTCTGACCACTCTGCCCGGTTACCCATAAACTGCTGGTTTGATATACTGCTGCTGAACTCTGCTTGTTTGACCTCTCTGATTGTTTACTCTTAAACTGCTGGATTGATTTACTATTGCTGAACCCTGCCTGTCTGACTACTCTGCTTGATTAACCCCTATTGCTCTGGATTGCCTCTCTGTTGCCAAACCCTGCCTGACCATCATAGTGGTTTACCTCTGGACTGCTTTACCGTTGCCAAAACCTGCCTGCCTGACCATTCTAGTGGTTTAACCCTGAACTGCCTTCCCTGTCTGTTACAGCCAAAGACTATCCTGCCTTACCTCATCTTGCGAACTTTCTCTGCTCTGGGAAATTCCCTATCATTCCGGCTCTACGCCAGGATAAGAAGACTACTGGCTGAGTTCGGTCTGATAGTAGAATATCCCACGAGCATTACAAGATTTATGTAAAAAAAAATATTTTGTCTGTTGGATACTTATTTAGATTGCAAAATTAGATAGCTGGTGTATGTACAGATATATGATATGTTGCAATATAGATTATCTGTTTAGCCAGCGAATATACTCCTAATAATTAGACTATGTAAAGCAATATGTACTGTAGCTCTTTCAAAGTGTAATGTGATATAGATTGTGGACTATGTGCTATTTTTTTATTTTACAACTCCAGCACTAATCAGAAGCATCCATTTGCTAGGGTAACGCCTAGACTCATTTCTGAGTCACCGGAAGGGACGGCTTCTGGAATGCTGAGGACTGCATGGAGCCGAAATGGAATGATGGGGTAAATGAAAATTTGTGAGTTTTGATATACGTACTGTGTGGTATGAGGATAGGGGCACCGCAAATGTCACTGTGTTGTTATGAATAAAGAATGATAACTTTTAAAATCCCGGTGAGTGCCTTTGGGACATATATGGGACATATACGATTACTTATAAAGTGTACTTCGGGTGATATGAAGATTACTGGTTATGTGAGTGCCAAGCCCAACACTTGGATAAAGATAGATAGACAGATATTGGGTTCATAATAGAGGAAAGAGATCAAGATTTGACTGAGGAAGAAACTATAATATCTTAGGATTTATGTGGGTTTAAATAAAAAAAAAAAGAGTAACTACTGTGTCATTTAAAACAATTTTTTGAAGAGCAGGATGTTTTTATATATTAAAATTTCCTTCTACTGTTACCTTCTCTCTGTACCTGATTAACCAGTTATTTACATATCTCATGGAAAAAAGGTGTTTGTGGTACATTAACTGTGTTTACATTACATAGGAACACTGATGTACTTTGAATCAAGCAGATGTCTGTCCAACATATCCTGTATCACCTCTTTTTCTATAAAGTTAAGTAAATGATGAATCATAATGAAGAAAACACACGTTTTAGTAGAGGCAGCTGCATTATAATGAGCAAAGAATGATTTCGCCCAACAATTAGGTATCTGACATTCTTAAAATGTGTCTCCTGTAAAATAAATACACCAGTCTGTAGATTATATAGCAAACATTGGCTGCAAATTTGCAGGTGCCGGCATTGCACAAGCCGTTAACTAGAACGGCTTGTGCAATGTTAAATGCAGACAACGTATGCTATCGGCATTCATCAATATCTGTCGGACATGATCCGCTGAGCGGATCATATTGGGCAGACATATGATAAATCTGCAACTTAGCAACTTAAACATGTTTTAAGTTAAAAAATGTATTTCTAAAAAAAAGTAAGGACCTTGCCGTACCGACGAGACTTCTTACAATATCTTGCTTAAGTGGTGAGGCCCTAAGTGAGCCTCTGGCATCACTAAGCGGGGGCCTGGAGATCACCAACCTCATCTGCATAATGGCTTGACCCCCCCTCTCTGCCCCTAACTATGGACTATGTCTAAGCCAGTGGTGATCTAACGCCGCTGTCATATAACAAGAGGGAGTGTAGTGTTATCTAAATTAATGATTTTGAGATGGGAGAAAACATCTTTAAAAATTTATTTGATGACAGATTTATTTATTTTTTAATTTAAAAATAAAATAAATATTTTTGGGATTCCAGACACTGTGGTCTAGATTACGAGCAGAGTGCTTACAGTTGTGCATGAGTGCTAAGAGTTTTATTGCAGATGTCTTTGTTTGTCTTGTCAGACTTACCGCTGGTATTACAAGTTGAAAGTAAACGCATTGGCTTGAGCAGAATCGTGATTTACTTGAATGATAACCACATCCTCAGAGCTCTGGTTAACTGTTTTGCAAAACAAAAAATTATCACAAAACACATCAAAAATACATTACAAAGTACAGTTACACTCATAATAACACCATCTAATAAAATGTATTCAAAATAAAATATTGAGCACAAAAGTTATAAGAACTCTAATATATGAGGTCTCAGGTGTTAGATATAAAAAAGGCAGGCAAAGGGCTTTAGCATAGACATCCATACATATTCCTTGTCAACATATATATGTGTACATATGTATTTGTGTATTTATATGTGTATTTATGTATTTAAAGACATATATACACATATAAACACATGAATACATATGTACAAATATATTATTATTATTATTATTATACTTTATTTATAAAGCACCAACATATTCCGCAGTGCTGTCCATGGGTACAAATAATTTAAATAAAACAATGATATACAACTTGTAAGAGATAGGACAACATTTACAAACACATACAGGAGGAATTGAGGGCCCTATTCCTGTGGGAACTTACAATCTAGAAGGGTAGGAGGTTGAGAAACAGGTGAGGACTGCAAGATTGAGGAAGATGTTAATGTAGAGTTAGATTAGGGAAATGTTAGGTAAGTGAAATTAATTTATTATTGAGTTGGGTGGTAGGCTTCTCTGAACAGAAAAGTCTTCAGGGAGCATTTAAAAGAAGAAAGATTAGGGGAAAGCCTGACAGCACGAGGTGTGTTCCAGAGGGTAGGTGCTGCACGACAGAAGTCCTGCAGTCTAGCATGGGAAGAGGTGATAGTCACGGATGCAAGGAGCAGGATCTTAGTATAGACTTATATATAAGTGAATTGGAGCCTTTTGCATTTAAGAAGAGGAAAACATGTTAAAGCATAGTTATGCAATATTCATATTTAATAAAGGTTTTAACTATGTATTTACTGTAAATATGTCACATTCCAATATTCTTCACATAGCAGAATGTGTTCTAAATATTTATAAATAGATATTCATACATATATATGTATACAGTATATCTATACCTATATATAATTATATATATATATATATACACATATATATATACACATATATATATATAATTATATATATATATATATATATAGATAGATAAATATTGAACCAAAATACCATTAGATATGTATAAAAACACGTATTTATGACTAAATAGAACATATTTTTCTATGTGACATTGGTATGTAAAATATTAATATTTTCATGTCGGGTTTGCGTAAGTTTAGTTTTTTCCCCACTTTTTTTGCTCCATTGACTATGGGGGATTACGTGATTGCGCACACAATAATCTAAGTTCAGCTTTTTTCGCTTGTCAGGTTAGCGCACAAGCGAAAACAGTTTACTTTCAGCTCATAATAAGAGCATAACCCGACGTGCACAAAAATCTTATTTCTAGTGCAGTTAACTCCCGAGCGTTAATCCACTTGTAATGTGGCCCTGTGTTTTGTTTTTTTTCTTCTGATTTGGCAATAATAAAATCTTTTTTGGGGTCTTGACACAATTTTTACTGTAACTCGTGGATAAGTAGTCACTTAATGACAGTGACTATTCTTAAATAGACAGACTGGCTTCATTAGGTCAACAAATCAGTGGGATTCACCAGTGGCATATCCCACTAGGAGTTCCCTTATGGAGAAG